>NC_139721.1:83582915-83677447 GCF_964211835.1 Anser anser | reverse complement strand
AAAAAAAGTAAAAATAAAAATAAAATAATCAATGAGAACACTAAATATTTAAAACATTCTTCTTTGTCTCCGTAGTACTTTATTTATCAGTTAAACAAGACCTTACCATCCAGCTCTCAACTTGGATACCAGTCTGTTTAGCTTGCCACTTGCAGTGACTGCAGGAAGGGAACAGGCTTCCTACATCCGAGTTGCAGAATGCCTGTGAAATACATTCATACAGGTAAATGTAAGGCCCCAAGAGAGGAGCTCATAAGTTTTCGTGCAGAAAGAGAAACTCAAAGGAGAGATTAAGAACTAGCCTAGAGAAGCTGCCAATATGATGCACTTCCACTCGTTGCTTTAAGAATAAAAACCATAGATCGATTCCTCAGAGACATAAAAAAGTAACTTTCAGTTGAAGCTTGGCAGGCCTCAAAAAGTTTTCCACAAAACTTGCCCCGATTTATTTCTGTTGTGAAAATAATTGAGGTGAATGCAGCATGAGGTTTCATCAGGTTCGAGCAGATAGAGGGCCCACTCAGTTTTTCCATTTATGTAAAGACCCCAACCATCTGGGGTGTTACTCTAAGTCATTTTTATAATAACACAGTTTTTGCAGTCTGCAAATAGCACAGAGAGGAGAAAATGCTGTTGTCTGGTACGTGTGTGTGGTGGGGAAGGTGGGGGCTCTGAAGCACTGACATTTCTGAAAGGATCAGTCCTTCCTGAGCCACATCAATGTCAGCCTGCCTCCCCCACAGAGGCAGCACAGCTCGCTTATGCAGAAGATGCCAGAGCTGCTTGAATCCTGTAGGTGTAGCTTTTTAAAAAGTGCATGCTAAATAAGTTGAATCAAATAGTTGGCAAAATCTCAGACAGCTTTCAGGTAAACATTTCACGCTTAAAGAGGAGATGCTTGTTTTCTTAAAAATTAATGGTCCATAAACAACTTGAGCTCCATTCTGATTTTGCAGCAATTTTATGCCAAAGTAACTCCATCGATTACTGCTGATTTATACCGATGTTACCCTACAAAGTCCTCTAAAGTTTAACTCAAATGATTAAAAAAAAAAAACAAAAAAAACACCTTTGGCTTAGTTCTGTATGTTCTTGCGCATGCCTTCTCTCCCCACTCTCTCCAAATATATGTGTATGTATCAAGACTCATTTTCAAACCAGTCTGCAGTTTTATGTAATGGTGCAGCCCTTGAAACTTCATCTCAGATGTTTTAGGTTTTTTTGACATAATATTTTTGAATAAATATAGAGCTTCCACTCCTTTTCAGCTGCCAGTGTTCTGTTTTTGCTTTATAGATAACTTGATGTTTTACTATCTCAAAATTTTCCCTTGAATATAGTTAATAGTTATTTCAATTGTATGACCATTAGCCTAGATGCCATTTTAATGGTGTAAGAGTGTATTCATTTTCCAGTAGTGTGTTTAGCAGCAGTGAGGACTCCTGCAAGATGAAACCTGTGTACCAGAATGTATATGGAGAAGTAGGATGAGAAAAACAAACAAACAAACAACAACAACAACAAAAATCAGGGAAGACTTCTACCTCCTTGTAACTTCCACACCACATCCCTGGTAATTTTCCAGGTTTTATCCCTGAGTGTAAATACTGAATATTATGTAGACCCCACAGAGCTACTAAATCCTTCAAAAAAGAGGAAATATGCTGGCAAGTAGACTATAAATTTATCACTTTGCATGCTCTTTGACAGATTGGGACAAATACAAGTGAGGAAGAAATTATGCCTTTAGAATAGGAGCATGGGAGACATTTCCTTAAATATTTGTGGGTCTTTCCACCCCTTTCTGTGCCCTTGTGTTCACTGCTACCAAAACAATACTTATGCAACTCAACTGAGGATATATGTCCACACAGACTTATGTTTATGAACTTATATATTTCATCCTGCCCACAGTCCAAGGTGACCAAGACTCTGAACAATATTGTTCTGAGCTAACATAGCATTTTTTCAGTGCTTTGCCAGGTGCTGTGCTGTGTCGTCCTGTTTGCTTCGCAAAACAACCTCAGATCTGCACATAGGAGATCTCCATGCAACAAATACTCCATATCATTGTAAGTTTACTTCTATTATATATTGGCTTACTTTTGTTTTCATTCTGCTTAATTTCCTTCCAAAATTGTGCTGCATGAAGTGCTTTTTTACACGAAGACAGTCACTAATGTAGTTACTTGAGCTATAGCCTAAACAATAGTATCAGCAATATCCAATCAGCAATATTAGCTTTGCAATACAATTCCCAATGTGAACATGATCTCTCAAGGACAAGTATCTTTTTCTACAGTTCAGCTTAATCTGCTTCTACAACAGAATATTCATAGCTTAAATTATACTCCCATGTCACTACATTTCCCTGTGTAGCTAAGCCTGTTGTATTCTTAAACAAAAAGATTTAAATTCATAAAATAAAATTTCACTGTAAGATTCCATACAGTCTTGAAGCAATGGCTGTTGTTGTTTATGCTCACTTCATCTCTCATGTATTTTATATACTCACAGACACTTTCTGCCACAATCTGCTGACCCTGATTGTGAGTGACAGTCCATTTACCCTGAAAGACTGAAAAATAATCTTCTTTTCACATCTACCTGATTTCCTCACACTCAAAATAAATAAATAAATAAATAAAGTAAATAAATAAATCCAGGCAAAATCAGAGGGAGGAAGGACGGAGGAACGTAATTGTAACTACAATTGCTATCCCTATGAGTAGATGATCCCTCTGTATGACCTCTCTTTAGCAAGTTCTCCCTAGTTTTGGGATATGCATGGCAAACTTCCCCCGCCCTGAAGCAGTGTAAGTGCGAAATCCCATAAACAGTGTTTTTTTGTTTTTTTTTTTGTTTCTGTTTTTTTGCTTGTTTGTTTGTTTGTTTGTTTTTAAATGAGGCCACTGCTCTGAGGATCATTGTCAGGGCTCTGAGTGCAATATCAGGCCTTACTGTCCCTGCCCAGCCTCCCCTGAGGTCTTCCCCACTACTACACATGGACACAGGAGCTCATCGCTGCTCAGCCTGGTCCCTGTAGGAGTGCCTGGGCTCAGCCCCTGGACCTGGACCTTGGACCCAGGCTGCAGCCATATCCCCAGCCCTATCTCTGTCACCATCTCCTGCTGCTGGAGACCCTGGCCCTGCTACATTGCTTGCGGTGCCTGGGCTGTTGATGGATCCCGTTATAGCATCCAGCTCTGCCTACTGTGGTCAGACCCTGACAAATGATGACAGTCAGTGAGGACACTGCCAGCACTGGTGTCACCTTGTGTTCCTGGCTCCCCTTCCCTGCGAAGTAGCCAGTATTTGCTGCTGTGGTGGTTTTACTTGGGTGGGCAGCTGAGCGGGCACTCCCGCTTCTCAAGGGGAAGGGGGAGAAAATATGATGCAAAGGGCTCAAGGTTTGAGATAAGGACAGGGAGATCACTCAACAATTATCGTGATGGGCAAAACAGACTCAGAGAAGGGAGACAGTAAGCTTTATTGCCTATTACTAACAAGCTAGAGAAGTGAGAAACACAGGAAAGAAAACAAAAATCCCTTCCCCCCATCCACTCTCTTCCACCTCCACTGGAGCAGCGCAGGGGAGCAGGGAATGGGGGCTGCGTTCAGTCCCTAATGCTTTGTCTCCGATGTTCCTTCACGATGTTCCTTCACGGTCACTCTCTGCCCCTGCTCCATGCGGGGTCCCTCCCACGGGATGCCGTCCTTCCCGAACTGAGCCTGTGTGGGCTTCCCACAGGCAACAGCTCTTCAAAAACTGCTCCAACATGGGTCCATACCACAGGGTCCATACATCAGGAGCACACTTCTCCAACCTGGGTCCTCCACGTGCAGCAGCTCCCCCCAGACCCCCGCTCCTGCGTGGGCTCCTCTCCACAGGCTGCAGCTGTGGCCCAGGGCCTGCTCCTGCGGGGGCTCTCCATGGGCCGCAGCCTCCTCCAGGCCACATCCACCTGCTCCACCGGGGGCTCCTCCAGGGGCTTGCAGTGTGGAGATCTGCTCTGCCATGGTGCTCCATGGGCTGCAGGAGGACAGCCTGCTCCACCAGAGGCCTCTCCACAGGCTGCAGGGGAACTGCTGCTCTGGTGCCTGGAGCACCTCCTGCCCTCCTTCTTCACCGACCTTGGCGCCTGCAAAGCTGTTTCTCACTCCTCTCTCTCTCCAGGCTGCTGTTCCCCAGCAGTTTTTTTTCCCTGTCTTAAATCTGCTCTCACAGAGGTGCAAACAACATCACTTATTGGCTCAGCTATGGCCAACAGTGGGGCCCTTATTTAACATGGGGCAGCTTCTGGATTCTTCTCACAGAAGCCACCCCTATGGTCCCCTGCTACCAAAACCTTGCCACGTAAACCCACTATGGCTGCACCCTGACAGTGGCTAAGATGCACAATGATTACAATGTCAACCAATAAAAGGCAAAATGTGTCAAATAAGAACAAACCATGAGAAAAGAGTATAAGCACATAGCAGCATGGCATGAATCTTCCACGTCAATGTTAATGTACTTAGGTTCTCCTTCAATAAGAGTAATGATCTTAGATTATAATTACTGCACGTGTGAAAATGTGAAGGTTCTTGGACACATTAGAGCTGAACATGTGGCATGAATCCTGTTTTTGCCCATTTAAAAAACAAAAGTAAAACCCAGGAGATTGAATAGGCTTCCTAGCAATTGCGTGATGGCAGCAGAACTAGTGAGATTTTGTGGAAATTTCCCCATATGGCACTCTATTGCCTGACTGAACTTTCATGGATATCAAAAATTCTACCAGGATGAGGTGTTTGATGCCAACAGCAATTTATTAAACTTGTATTTACTTCTCACAGAATTAAACGCAACCCCTATTGCCTACTGTGTTTTAGAGATCCTGCATGCTGATTCCTGCAAAAACAGAATTTTCTTTTGTTTTCAGTACACGGCTAATTTGGTGACATCTGCAAGTACTACCTAATTCACATGCACAAACTGATGATAGTCAAGTCAGCTGAGTATAGCCAGCTCAAAATGTGTTTTCATCTTCATGTCTGAAGCACTGCTCCTAATAAAGGCCCATTATTTCATGAAATTTCAGTTTTCTATATACTTTCACTTGTTAAAAATGAAAGATATTACATTTGGACATAGTAATAAATATTTAGTATTTGCCCCTAATGCTCTTTTTTCAGTAACAACTATCATCACATTTAATGTGGAAAATAAAAAGCACATTAGTCTAGAACATAGTAGACTGAGAACTATGTGATACTCTAAGAAAACTTTTTTTTTTTTTTTTTAGGCTGAAAGGGGCTGGCACTAGAGAGAAAATAAGAATTTGGATTTTGGATTTTTTTTTTCCCTGGAGGTTGTACTGTTGCTGCCATCCCTCTGTAAAAAAATAAAAAACAAAATCCATAATCTAGTACATCATCTAGCAAAATACATATCTACCATTACATTAGAAAAAAAATACATTAGAATAAAAAATCTTCTGCAAGCTTGTCTATGTTCAGGATGAGCAAGAGATGTCCCAAACACATGGTCTACTTTTAGTTAAGATAGAGGGAAGGGGAAGGGGAAAGAGAAGGGGAAGGGGAAGGAGGAGGGGGAGGGGGAGGGGGAGGGGGAGGGGGAGGGGGAGGGGGAGGGGGAGGGGAGGGGGAGGGGAGGGGGAGGGGAGGGGGAGGGGGGAGGGGAGGGGGGAGGGGAGGGGAGGGGAGGGGAGGGGAGGGGAGGGGAGGGGAGGGGAGGGGAGGGGAGGGGAGGGGAGGGGAGGGGAGGGGAGGGGAGGGGAGGGAAGGGAAGGGAAGGGAAGGGAAGGGAAGGGAAGGGAAGGGAAGGGAAGGGAAGGGAAGGGAAGGGAAGGGAAGGGAAGGGAAGGGAAGGGAAGGGAAGGGAAGGGAAGGGAAGGGAAGGGAAGGGAAGGGAAGGGAAGGGAAGGGAAGGGAAGGGAAGGGAAGGGAAGATCTTTTTGAAACAAATGATCTTTATATATGCATCCATGTATAAACGTTAGTACTCTTACTACTAGCATAGTATTCAATGCTAAGCTCCTCACTTTTTAAGGCATCAAAGCAACTGTGAGACTTCTATGTTACCCTGGATCTCCATTGAATGGCCTCTCCCTGCAAATTACATATATCTAGGGACCTCTGTGTGGTTTCTTTGCTCCTTCTGAGTTTCATCTCTTTATTGCTGCAGAAATCTCACCATCAATATGTTACTGTTGAATTTCAGTCAACATCCTTTTCATCTTACCTTGCAGAACCTTGGCATCCCAGAGGTTCAGTAAGTTTCCTTCTTCCTCCCTTTTACCAACCTTTTCTTCTATAACAGAAAACATGTTTGACTGGCTGCTTTTTAAAGTAACTGGTAATTGTTCTATTCAAGGAATGAATGGGGTGAAGTAAACACATGGAGAAACAATAACACATATGTCAGTGACCTGAGCTATGATTTGAGCTATGAACTAAATGTATGCAATAGGGAAATAGGGAAAAAAAGAAAAAAAAGAAAAAAAAAGTGAGACTTGAATCATTTTCCTCATCGGAACTGAATAGAGCTGAATAGTGTTTTACATAATTTTAACACTTTCAAAATTATTGTCAGTTATCAAAATGAATTCATTTTCAGTTTTCAAATATATAAACTTATTATTACCATTCCTTACTACAGCTTAGCCCTACCTTGCAAGGAAAAAAAAAAGGGGGTACTTTACGGTTAACCATAGCAGGTAAGAAAATCTGACAGCTTAACCTTCCTTTAGCCATCAGCTTTGGCTTTAATCTATATGCCATAAGATTTATTCACACAGACTATTAAATTAAAATCCCAGAAAAATACATTTCCCTCTTTTAGGAATCTTTTTTTTTTTTTTGATTGTTTGTGTGTGTCTAGAAGTCACTTCTTATGTACAAAATAAGAACTTTAAAAAAAAAAGCGCTTATTAATTTAAAAATATTGCCATTTACAAATTATGTGTTCTCACAGAAAGACAGGTTTAGTAAACCACTACATTCCAAAAATGTTAGATGACCACAGTATTTTTGGATATAAGTACATAGTACTTCACTAATTAAAAGTATTTCTAGTAAATACATATTTTACATCTCCCCCACCCCCCCAAGTATGACAATTTTCATCTATCTTCTCAGCACTTTCAATCCCAAAGTCTTTACTTACTGTTTTCCTCTTAGCCACTATCTTCTTAAGCAGTGGCTTAGAAGATCCTGTATGATAAATATTCTCCAGTTCCTCCTCTTTCCAATATGATTTTATCAAAAAGATTGACAGGCAGATTTTATTTCTTATGTATTTAAATGGACCGCATTTTTTATTCTTAATCGCATTTTGCTGCTTTGTAGATGGCAGAGGTGGGGGAGGGAGATCTTGGTTTATATTATTTTCTCCTCACAGAAATAAGAATGTTTTTATTTTTCATCTACGTACTTTTCAGCATTTGAAAAACTTAACAAATTTGCTATGTTGATTCATCTTCTGTTTTTCTTTAGTTTACCTAGCACTGTGGTACAGTATGTTTTTGAGGTCTGACTCACTAGGCAACTATTCATTCTGGGGCTGATTACGTATTCTGAAAATTTTGTATTTGTTGATTATGTTGTCCTGCAAATTCAAAAATATTAATAAACCTCCTACACACACAAGCAGAAATGCTTCCGCTATTAATTATTTCTTGATGAAATTATGCTGAAGCATCTGAGTCTGAGATCAAAACTGTTTGATTTTTATCCTTTGTTGGCAATGATTGCCTCAAAAATGGGACATAAGAAGATATCAAAGATTGCACTTGTAAATGAGAACCTATTGATAAAATATTTCTCTTTTTTGTTTTTGTTGATTCAGACTTAGTAACTTAATCATATCCAAAATAAAAAAAAAAATTTTCCTACCCAATTGACAACAAATTCTGCCTAATCGACTAAAACCGATCTTCTTTAGATCAGTCTTAGAAAATTGCTTTGAAATGCTTCTCAGATGTTGACTGTGCCACGTGTTATTCTGATGTGTGGATTGATCTGAAAATGGAACACAACGAGATTTCTGACATATTTCTTTAGTGATGATTTCTAGCATGCTCTTATACACCATGTAAGACTACCCTTCGTTGCAGGCCAGAATCTAGACAAATGTCTGTCAGCTCTTTTATTTTATCACACTTTAATTCTTTTACTACAGACAAAATAAAGAATTTTCCTGAACTTTCTTCTGACAGGAAAGACTACAGTGCTTTTAAAATATAGACTGAATCTATATGGACTAAGGAAAAAAACAGTGAAGTGGTTATAGAAAACGTGAAAGTGTCAACCACAGTTAAAGAGAGGAAGTCATTAGATGGACCTTTGATCGCACTGTGTAGAAATTCTTGTTATGCAGACAGCAGATCCCTTCAAAGAGATCAAAACCTTGGATGCAAGCCTGTTTATTGTGCTTCTTAATTTTATTCCTCTGTGATATTATATATATATATATTTATTTATTTATTTTGAGATTTTTCCTGAGTTAAGACTGTGGACTTTCTTATCTGCTGAAAACAGTAAACTAAAATTATTTACCCTGTTTTTATTGTGGTTACGTTTGTTCCAGACAGGGAATTCAGTCCCCTAATATTGCAAGTTATATGGTTTTACCTCTAGTAGTAAAATGCCAGCATTTGTATTGACCCAGTACAGCTGGGCCTCAGGATTTGTTTTGCCCAACCTTGGCCTGCACAGGCTTGACCTTGTTATGGTTGTGATAACAACTGTCTAAGAACAACTCATTATTGCCTAACTTGTTTTTACTTAGCTCTGTGAATGCCATATGTATCTTAAAAGTCTGAGAAACCTCAGTAGTTGTTGCATAACATATACTAAACTTTTGTGCTGAGCCTGGAAAAGCCAGTGTCCCACTTTCAAACTGTAAGCTAGCAACCAAGGATAAAGAAGCAGATTGTTAAGAGAAAATGTAAATATTCAGCCACTAGCAGAGCTTAGTACCAAGAAGGAAGGGACCCCAATGATGGCAGTTGAGCTACGGTTGGAGAATAGCTCAGGACTTGGACAACCCACACTGCCACCTGAAAGGGTGAGCATAGCACAGAGGAAAATGAGCAGAGACTACAGGGTTTCTGCATATCACAGTTTTAATACCCTTATTAATTATTTATTTCCTTAGTAATTTGGACTGTAAATGTTAGTGGTATTGTAGTTGGAGAGATAATAACTATTCAGTGCATTTTGATTGTAAAGACTTAATCTGGAGAAAGTCTTAGCTCTGTATACTTTGTGTGTAACCTTTAGCCCATAACAAGAATTTGAGCAAGCAACCCCCACACTTAATCCCTCTTCACAGGGAGTAGGTCTTATCTTAAAACTGGTTAGATTTCCTGTCGCTGTTGTTTTTATAGAAAGACTGTTCTGAAACTTCTCTTTCTACCTCCAGCTAATTTCAGCCTTGTATAATTTACAGTAGAGATCTCATTCCAGTATAGGTCAGTCAAACTCTGGATGTCCAGGCTGGCTCCAAGCACTGTTATCCTAGTACACAGTCACTTTCATGGGTGCAAATTATTCAGTCCCCCTGAACCCACAGTCCTACTTCCTCAGGGTCTTTCTTTACTGTAATCTCTTAGTGTTTATATCATGTTATATTTATAAAACAAACAAACAAACAATAAAAACCTCTATTCCTCTATCCTCCCTCAACCTCCAGTCTGTTAAACAAGTCAGGATCTTATTTATTTATTTATTTATTTTTCCTCTCATAATCAAAACTGTTTTGTATTGTGTCATAAAATCCTGCTAGCATTTCTAGACGGGTGTCTCCCATTGGAAATTACTCCTCTTGAAGTGGTTAGAATTACACACAATCTTTTAGCCATGCAATTATGAATAAATACTATATGTCCAAGAAAACATTCATACATTATTACAGCTGGAAATAGCTGTCTCTAGGAAAGCATTTTCCATTTCAGTGGAAGGCATCTTGCTCATCATCATCCTCACAGAAAATCAGGAAGTGTTGCTTTAACTTTGTCTGTCTTTATTTCTGTACTTCTCTAGTCAATTTGCCATTCATCAAACTGTTAATGTTAGCCTGCTATTCAGCAAAGTTCACATTTTGAAGTTTTACACTGCATACAGGGAGAAAGTTATCTGATTCCAATGTACAGAATAAAATTTAACAAATCAACAATATTATGGAATAGTACAAGTGAAAAAAAAAATAAGTGCCCTGGTACCTCTGCTGAGCAGTTACAATGTGAATTTCCACTTCAGGGGCTATATAAAGGTGCCTTGTACCACATTTGTACTATGGGCTTCAAGTTAAATTTTTTTTTTTTTGGCTGGTTCAGCCTGAACTGCTGTAAAGCACTTGAGATCAACTGCCCGTTCCAGTTTGAGCATTTTTTTTTTTGTATGTATGTGAAGCCTGTGACAGAGAAATGGTATTCGGATACTGTAGTGATGGATGATATTGTAATATGTCAGGCAATTGTTTTCATTTATTCACCAATGTGCCAACAATTCAGTGAGATTATACAAGGTTACCTGTGTGATACTTTTTCATATGTGGTTGTGTTTGCATTGTGTGGTAAATACCAGCACTCCCAGCCTGATAGCCTCTCATCTACTGTCATCTTCCTCTGTGTCTAATGAAAAAAAAAAAAAAAAATGTGCCTGTGTACCTTATTTAGCCCATTTATATCTTATTTAGCCTTTTTATATCTTGAGCATAATCACTGTTTTACTTTACCAAAATGGCCGACAAAGTAATCTTTTATGTGTTATTCTGGGTTAAATACAAGGAATCCTCTCTAGAATGTTCAGAGAAATCAGATCCTGTTTTTTTCTGCTGTCAACACCTGATAGATTTTCTTCAAGAAAAAAAAAATAATAAAATGAGTCATTTGGATTTAGAATGTTAAGTCATTAATTTTTATACATAAAACTGGGATACATTTTGAACTAAAGTGAAAGTTTGATTTATGTTTTGTCTTTGATATAGAGCTATGAAACCTATCAACATCAAAACGGGTTTTTAAAACTGGATGGTTTTACCTGTTTTTTATTGTGTTTTGTTTTTGAGAAAAAAAAAATATTGGGGAATATTTGCTTCAACTGAGGTGTAATCAGCTCATACTCATGTGCCACAATAAAAGTTTATTGTCTCTTTTTTGCCAAGGCTCTCTCCATTGCTTCTGTTGTAACAGACATAATACATTCCTCCTGAAGTGTCTCATAGTGCCATTAGTTGAGTTACTGTGACACGAGCTAGAGCATGGATTTACAGTATATTACACAGTAGTATTTTATATACAGTATAAAATTCCCCAATTAAAAAAGGCTAACTCATACTGCACAAACAATGAGTTAGAGTATGGACTTAGAGAGTCAACAGAGAACAGCCAGCAGACTGTAAATACAATCTTTTGCTTGCTTTATTTTCTGAAGAACACAACACATACTTTAGCCATATCCACAGTAATAAAAGCCTAGTTTCTCTCTGATTCTCTCTGTCAAAGTCCTCCCACTCCTCCCCAAGAAAAGAACATTATTGCTTCCTGTGGGCTACTTGAAATAAAATCTCTCCTCAGTTAACTGTAGCTGGGTTCTTCACAGTATGCCTACCTATCTTGCCATAAACAGATTTTACCCTCCCACTGTGCTTCCACAGTACTATCTTGCTTTAACTCTGCAACTATTTGGTAAGAAGTTTCTTTTTTTTTTTTTTTTTCCCCCCATGTTCCCATGTAACAAATGATGGTGTTGGTGTGACAATTTTGAAGGACTTCTTCCAAAACAAAAAATGATTTCAGTGAGGGTTTTTTATCTTTACTTTAATGTTTCTGCTTCCTTTTGGTATATTTTTAAGAAGACATTATTAAAAAAAAAAAATCTACAAAAACACACACCCAAACTCCCTTAAATTGATTTTTTTGTTGTTGTTGGTTTTATTTTATTTTGTTTTGTTTTGTTTATATGCAAGTAATCCTTCTAAGGCATAGCAAAAACTCATTTTTCTGACTTAATTTTAACTTCTGGAAAAAAATTTTGAGTTTAATATTAAAGTGAAATCGCTTACTAGTATTCAGTGTTTATAAGGATCAATAGCATCACATAAAATTTAATGAAAATAAAACCTCAGCATTAAATTAAAAAAAAAAAAATCAAACGCAGTCAAAGAAAATGTTTAATGCAAATCAGTTGAAACCCCCTTGATTTCAACGTAAAATTTTCCATTGATTGTTGGAATAGAATTTAATCAAGCGCTGAGCAGAGGCTGGTTTTATAAACTGTCAGATTATGATAGTTCTCCTAGCACTTTATGCTGGAGATTGCTAGGATTAAATGAATAAAATGTACCATTCACTCCTTTTGATGAGTCTTAACTGGACCAAAACCTCAATAGACATCACTAGGAGTTCTGCCTAAATAATTTTTATGAAATCCTTCAATAAACTGAATTATAAATTTCTGTTTAAATCTTGGTGAAGATATGATAGCTGTAAGATACAGTTAAAGAAACAAATATTTGTTCTCATATGCTTGACTTAATGGAAGGTATTATAGTTTGACCTTATAGCTCACAGTAGCTCTGAAGTAACAGTTGTAAATCTGTTTTGCACCTTGTTTACTTAGTTTAAGTATATATATATATATATATATAAAAAAAATAGTTCAAATAATATTTTTCAAATATTTAGTATTTGGTTGAGGCAAAACTTGAAGTTTCAAGAAAATTAATAAGTTTAAGTTTATGATGTAATGAACTTATTTGAACTGAGAACACTGGGAAAAACTTTGATAGACTGGCTGCATGATGTCTAAGGAAGAGTCCTCTAATAAGGAAACTGACAGCTTTTCAGGACTGTAACCACTTAAACCACGTGTTCAGTTCTGGAACTGAAGAACTGAGCCAGGTACAGCACAAATAACATACAAGGATGAATGGAGTAAGGGAAGGAGAAAAGCTTATAGGGAGCAAAGTTGGATGAATCTCTTTCTTGTACCCACCGGAGCAGAGCTGTGTTTATGATATGTTTCTTCCATTGATTGTGACACTGAAGCTGAGGAAATACATGCCTCTGGTCAGATGTATAGGAGTGTGAAAATCTGTAAGGCTGATCTGTTTGTTTTCAGCTGCATGGTGTTCTTTGCAATAAAATTGTGGCTCGGGGTAACTCTCTGGAAAGGGGGATATTTCTGATTTGCTCAGGAACAACTGAGCAAAAGCAGGAGGCAAGATTCTGGACATTGTAGAGTGTAGCAGAAAGAAGACAGCACTGAGTGAAACACAGCAAGAAGTAAGATGTCTGGCAGAAGAGAAGGATTAGTGAGAAGAGCAGGAAACAGTGACAGATCTCAGTGGAGACTGAAAGACAGTCTTCCTGGGAAAAAAGGGGAACTGTGAAAGTTTTCTTCAAATTACTTGGTTAAGCACAGGGGTAAGGATTTACCTGCAAGAAAACAGTAAGCAGGAGAGAGTTGTGTGTGAGGTCATTTTATTGTTACTTGTCTAGTATAACCACTTTGAGTTTTCTCTGTGTAAGAAATTATGCATTCTGATTTCTATGATAATATGGGTCTTTTTCAGATTAAAATGCATTTTTTTGTTGTTGTTGAAATAAGGCATGCCAGAGTGTCTAGGATCACAAACCTTGACATTGAGGACAACTTGAGACAAGAACACACAGAGTTGTTTAATTTTTCCTTTTGTTTATTTTCAGGTTTTTTATTAGGACCACTATGTGTAGCACAACCTAATCTGATACAACACATTTTATATTCCAACAATACTTATTCTAAAAATAGTTGAAAAACAAACAAACAAAAATCTGTTCAATTCAAATTATGTCAGTTAAATAAACATGCTGAAAATGTTTCAAAGAGGAACCAAAAAGTATTTTTTCAGAGAGAGAGGGATCCAATGTAGAAATTATCTCTAAGGAGTCTGTCCATTCAGGGCTATGCAGAAGTTTTCAGCATTTTTCTTGTTAACAAAAGTAATACTGTTACTATGGCAACTTAAATACACACATAAAAGGTAACTTGGCACTATTCCTGACAAAATATATATGTATAAATCTCTTTGAAATGTTAAAATATATGCTACAAAAAATATCTCCTGAGTTCAAGGTTGTCTCTTAATTTTCAGTTGCATTCAAGTGTACTGGTTAGCATTTATTTCAAATGGTCATTTATCTCTTTGAATTCTTCTCTGAAAAAAAAATATATATATATATATATATACACAAAGCAGTCTTAAATACTTCAATCCAAATACCGAGTGATACCAAACCGAACCATTCCATTTGCAACAAAAGAAATAAAAGTGTTCAAAATTCGCATATTATTCACATATTCATTACAGCTATCATGCATATATTCAGTGATATGCTCTCAGAAAGAGATTATAATTTCATCTGATTCCAGGCATTCCAGATTCTACTGCGTGTTCTGTGTGTTTTGCATTTTTTTCTGTGTCGTTCCCCCCCCAACACCCTCCCAACCCTCCCCCCCACACACTTTGTAGGTGAAAGAAAATGAACAAAGAGGAATGGTTGCCTTTTAGAACACCTACATTATTTATGAGCTGGGAGCACTGAAGCAGACTTACGTGGAACAAATGAAACTTTGTTAAATTCTCTGGTGAAACCATTTGCACCCCATAGGAACCTTTTGAGTTTTTGCCATCTACTTAAAAGCTATTCCTTTCAAAACATCTTTACTTTTTGCTAAGTGACTTCCCACCCGTCAACAGTCTTTCTTTGATTTAAAAAGGTAAAAAGCCCCAAGTTAGGGATTTCCTTAGTTCCAATCATATATCACAAATCATAGCTTATTAGAGGGGGGCTCCTTAGCATTCTTTGACTGTAGTCAAACTGAAAATTAATTTATCACTCCAAAAATGAAGCCCTTGCAAAACCAAAATCCCTGCCTTATGACTGGTTGTGCCATGAAGAGTTAAACTTTAACATCAAGACCAAAAGTCATATTGAATTTGGTTAATAATATTAGTTATTTTAAGCTCCTGGCAAGGTATGCAGCTTGATCAATTCATCTAAGAAAACAAACAACTCATGAAGAAAGACAGTGGGAATGCAGGCAAGGCCTTAAAAACAGTTCAAGGATTTCAAGCATGTACTGACATCAGCACCAATGCTGCAATTCATTGACCTGCTGAAGTAGATTAAATTTTCAACAGTAACTTCAAAAGAAAGACTGGGAGATGTATTGTTTCAAAGCAATTTAATGGCTGCCAGTGATAAAAACAAGGGCAGCAGCAAGAAAAGGCACACAGAAACTGAAAAGGGCACAAGTCTATTTTCTGCTTAATTCTGCATAGACCTTCTAGAGTAGTACTGCTTGTTTTCTTTAAGATAGCCAGGGCTATAAACTTCCTATAGTGAGACACCGCGGGATGGTACCTCCCTATTTAAGCAAAAGCTGTCACCTCCCTTTGACTTACATATAGCCCAAGGGTGCCAATTTTGTGTTTCTCTGCTTAAAAGAAAAAGGGTGGAAAAAAAATCTAATTTGTCCTTGTCTCCCATGGTGTAATGCTAGGGTAAACTGCAAATACATTAACAGGTGGAACATGAGGTACAGAAATATATAAAGATACAGAGATAATGGATGGATCTCCCATATGCATAATCACAATGTACAAGTACCTCATACTTTCCACACACACATTTTGCGTGTTCCACTTGTGAAGTTTCTGTACATGAACAGGTTAATGAGGAAATCACTATCAAACTTTCTAGTCAATACCTCTGTGCACTCAGACAATATCATTGAAACAAAATTAGTTAATGGAGAGTACACCACAGCTGGAGTTGAGCTTGCAGCAGAGAAAAAAAAAAACAATCTGTTTGGTTTGGTTAATAACACAAGGAGAACATTTTCTGATGCTGAGATTTCAGCCCATGCTGCAGAATCTTGCCTGATTCTTAGGTTCAGTAGAGTAAGTCCAAGATGTCCTATTTTCACAGTGTAGTTGACTAAATTACTCAAATCAAGGTGAATTTATTCATGTTGAGATCACATGTCCTGAAGTGAAAATCAGATTCTCTATCAGAAGTAACTGGGTTGAAATTAAGGTAACTCTACCACTTTGGGTTGGAAACTATTCTTATATGCAGGCCAGTATATGTATACTTATGTACCTCTTGTTATCAGTCTTTGTCTTCTGAGCTCGGACTCTTTTGGGATTTGCTGTGAAGACCTTCTGTGTATGTGGTATCTCTCTGAGTGACACTTCCATCCTCAGAGAAGGAGAAATAGCAGAAGGAAGTAAGAGCGAGGATTTCTCTGGAGATCATGTGAGAAGGTGGAGAAAACAGCTCTTTGCCCATCTGTTCATCAGCTATGGCTCAAGTACACAGTTTTGTCATACTGCAGGCTTGCAGAGTTGGGATACACAAGGCATTTTGAGAGAATGCAACTGAAAAACGTGGACCAAGTATTGTTATTCTAAGAATACATTTAAAAGTGATGCAGAAACAGTGAGAAAGGATAGAACATTAGTGAAGAAATACAATGAAAAATAAATAAATAAATCTCTGCAATGATTAAATATAATCATTTAAAATATAAAGCATGATTAAAATATTTTTAGGGAAAAAAAGGGGGGGGGAGGTGTCAAAAAGTCCATTGGCATTCATGTCTGATCAAAGTTTGAAATGTTTTCCCTTTGTGGGTAAGATACCCCAAATTCCCAGGGTATTATGGGAAACAAAACAAAACAAAAAACTTTAAACATTTCTATGGAGTACAGATAATATTTGACTGAAGGGCATCTTTGCTAATGAAGGGCCATAATGAGTACCATTGTGCTGAAAAATCATGGTTTTTGCAGTTTGGAAATCACTGTTATAAAGAACATATAGTTGAATGTATTTTCTGATAATAGATGTGAGACAGAGACAACAGATGATAAGTAACTGTGATTTTGACAACAGGCTTAGACAAGCCAAAACAGGTTTTAAAGAAATGTAGTAACAGGACATGAAAATTTACTGTTTGTACTTGGAAAGATTCATCATGAAAGAGAAGAAATTAGAACACTAAAAACAAACAAACAAACAAACAAACAAAAAAAACAAAACACCTACATTCCCCAGAACTCTCTTAAACATGAAACCACTGACACTCACTGAGTGTAACAGCAACATATTGAGAAAATAAACTGAATGTAGAACTTTGGAGGGTAAAGAGAAATGACATGAGAGTGGATTCATTCATTTTGACTTTAGCAAGGCTTCTCACATGGTCTCCTAAAATGTGCTGGTATGGAGTCAGGGTCTTCAGTGCAGTATGCTGGGAGGACAAGAATCAATGGGAGTAAATTGAAACAAGGGAGTTTCAGACAGTGTACGGGGAACAACATTTTCTCCCTGAGTCAGTCAAGTAGCGGATCATGTTGCCCAGAGAGGTTGTGGAAGGCCTCCATCCATGGGTGTTTTCAAGACCAGGCCCTGAGCAACCTGGCCTGACTTCACAGCTGACCCTGTTTTGGGCAGGAGGTTGGACTAGAGAATTCCTGCAGGCCACCCCAAACCCATATATCCTTTGTCTGTGGGATTTTCTGAAATTTTATAAGTTTTGGAAAAGAACCTCATAGATTACTCACTTTCTGACCTATCTAAAAGAGTCGATAAACTGTTAAAACATGGTTGTAATGCATTTTGCACTGGATCCATATCACAGTATTGAAAGTATGCATACTATATTGTTATGCTAGGATTCTGACTTTTTTCTGCATTTTTTTTCTAAATTAGGGAATTAATAACAATCGTAAAATGAAATACACGCTATCTTTAATAGGAAGTTTAAAGATGCTAATCATCTGCCAACACTTGGTGTAATTTTGAATTTATGGTAGACTTTCTAAAGTCATTTCATTTACAGTGATGAGAACCAGTGGCAGTGACACAAGGACTGAAATAATCTTATCTAGACAACCACAATTCCGTGTATTTTACACATTACTGTTACAACCTTGTCATAGATCCCATCATTTTACTATGTCAGCTAAACTCTATTTTTAATTTTGAAACAAATTATTTTGTAAGTAAAAATCTATTTTTAAAGTTGACATAATTCAAGTTACACAGCCTGTACTGATGATCCCTTTGAGGCTGTATTTTAGGATTGAATATTATCTTTAATATGAGAATCTAAAAAGCTCCATATTTTGACAATAACTTCACTATTGTTCTTTACAATAAGTATTTTATAAGCTTTGATAAAAATGCCTTTTTTATTATTTCAGGTACTGTATTTATGTTTGTATAAGCATAGATAACGATGGAGATCTCTACTGTGCAGTGAAGATGTACACGAGCCTCAGACATTTAGTGGGGAACATAGAACCTCTGTCTTACACTTCCACCTGACAAGCCATTTCCTGAAAATACAGGGTCCTAGAATCACAGAGTGCTTTGGGTCAGAAGGGACCTTAAAGACTGCCTCGTTCCAATCCCATGCCATGGGCAGGGATACCTGCCACCAGACCAGGCTGCTCAAAGCCCCATCCAACCTGGCCTTGAGCACTTCCAGGGATGAAGCATCCACAGCTTCTCTGGGCAGCCTGTGCCAGTGCCTCACCACCCTCATAGCCCTGCTGACCTAAAGCAATTTGTAGGACTGAGGCAGGAGCCAGTGATGCTCTCTTAGTTATGGGCATCACTCCACTGCTTGGAAGGAAGCAGGGATTCATCCTTCATGTCCTAACATCTGGCTGTTCATTTGTGCACAATTACTGTATCAGTTCACATAATAAGTCAGCTGAGAAATGGTGTGGATAAATACATAGCAATTGGATTAAGTCTTGTCCGGAGTTCTGCTGTTGCTTTTTACCATGCTTCACAAGGGTCACCTGATACTTGCCTCACTCCCTCACCAACCCCTCTCTCTGCAGTCACGGAGCTGCCCAGCAGTGTACTGGCAGGGCACACGGGCAGGCTCCGGACAGGCAGCTCACCCTCAGGATGGGAGTAGCTGAGCCCCTCTGCGCCTCGATACAGACCCACATCTAACTCCACTGCTGGAAGACTGCAAGCCTTTTAAATGTGGAGGGTCAAGGGTTCAGTCATCAAAATTATATAGACTCTCTGAATACATTACTTGATTTACTAATTTATTTATCTAATCAAGTAGCTCTGTCCTCAGTCCTCAACATGCATGCACATTCATAAACATGAACGCATTTCTTTTCTCAGCCTTCAAAATGTATGATTTTTAGTTTTAGTGTGAAAGCATATTGAGCTGCAGACCTTTTCTGGATGATGGACATGGTAATATTTCTTAGCATGCCTGCCTCATGACCTAAGTAGGACTAATCTAAAGCAAAGTATTTGTTATTTTTGTAATGCACGCAAGGTTAGAAACTCTGTCAAATGACTGGCCTGGATAATTGGCCATTAATTGTAAAATATTGGGAAATAAATGTTCTCCTTGGTGAGAATTATTTTGGCTTCTGTCTGTTGTTCAGTACAAAGTGTATTGATTCAAAATATTTCTGTAACACTACACTATTGAAGCTGACAATTTTTTTTTTCCTATATTTCCTCTGTTTTTTGCTCTAAACTGTGGTGGACATATTAAGGCTCAGGTGTTTAGCTAGTCAAAATTGCTATTTCAGCTTTCAATTGATTCCCACCAAATGAGGATCTGCCCTGTAAATGTTTTCATTGTGCTCGGATTCCTTTCTAGTTCTTTATCTGATATGAGATGTTGTCTGTGTGTGTGTATGTGAGTGCAAGTGTGTGTGTGTGTGTGTATCACTCTCTCTGTTGGCAGGGGGGTAAGGTTAAGCAGCTCAGAGCAACAGAAAATGTGTATTCTGTTTCAGCAAATCAGCATAAAATGAAACAGTGACCAAGAAATATTATCTTAATTTGTGTCCTAGGCTCTTGTTAGATAGAAGCTGAACATTTTAGAGAATACTGTTCTCCCTTTTAAACACATTAAGTTTGTAGATGCTGTTGCTACTCTTTTCAACTACTAGCTGAATCAGGATGTATTTTTGTCCTGTTCTTAGGTTTAATTTACTCTTCTCCCACAACACAGTCTTTCTACTGTTGCTGACAGTGCTTGTCAGACTTTCTCTGATTTCCCTCTGCTCTGCGGCAGTGCAAAAGGCTTTGCAGGTTCACATTTCAATCACAGTTTCATTACAACAGGTCATCTTTTCATTAGTAGCCGTGGTTGTGTAGCCTCGAGTACGTGGGATTGGCTGCCTGTTCCATGCTGTGACACCCCTGACCTCTTTTCCTCAGTTACAGTGCCATGGTGCATTCAGCTAATTCAACATTTCATTATTCTGTCAGAGATCCTTGTACTTCTGCCTTCTGTTGTCCAACTCACTGGATTTATAATGGCAGACATTAAATAGGACTTTTTGCAAATGCTTTTGATCTGTACTGTCCATTCATTCAGTATTATACAAATGAAGTCTCTGGCATTGTGGGTGTTTCAACAGCAAAGTAAAGCAAAAGAAGTGTTGTGACTCTTCTTATGGCTTGATGGGTATCTGGCTACTTCTTCATGGTTTTTTTTTTCTTTTTTTTTTTTTTCAGTTTTCAGCTGCTCTGATTGTTGGATTTCTGGTAGCACAGATTGCTTGTTATATGCAAAAGTTAATCCTTTTCAAATCTTCACAGTTTTTCAGATATCTCGTCTTCTGTTACGCACAAGAAACTCACTGCAAAACCTATGTCTAGTAAATATTGCCTAGGCTTAGTGTGATACATTGCCGGCTAATATGTTACTTAGTAGAGTTATTTGAAAAACAACATAAAACAAAACACAGAACTGTAATTATCAGCTATTGGTGGCTAATGGATAATCCTTATGAATAAATCATTTTCAAAATGTTGCCTGGATTGATTAGATGCATCATGAATTGTCACCTGTTTTTCACTGTTCTGCATCAGGTAATTCATTCAAATGCAATAATCTATGACCTTTTTAATTATTATATTTCTGCTTACATATTCTTATTTTACCAATAAAATTGTCAAATCTGTCTTCAGTGTACTGCCACACCATTACATCCTTATATACCTTTTTCAGACTCCCTATGGATATTAACATTTTTTTCTCTTTCGAACTATTATTTTTCTTGGTGTCTGTTGCTTTTGTTTGCCCTCAGAGATGTTGGGAATGAAAAACAAAGAGAATGTGTCATCTCTTTGCAGGATGCCTTGATTTGATTTGATTTGATTGATTGATTTATAAGAGCCCTTGCACCATTATTCTCCCTCTCTTTTTTCCATTTGTTTATTGGGTATGCTGATAAGCAAATTATTATGTGCACCTGTTCTTCCAAGGCTTTTTCCCTTGTACGACATCCTGTGGTGTTTCATTATAAAAATAGAAATGTCTATTATGGCCTTTCACTTCAAGTTGGATCTCAACTATTTAATTTTTGGTAGCACAGAATCTGGAGTTTTATCATGAATGTTCTCTGTGGGGTTATAATCTCTTTTTTTGTGTGCTACTGTTTGTTGCACTGATAACGTGACTGATTTCTACACAATGACAAATATTTCCTTTTCTGGTTGAGCATAACATTCTGACTGCTTTTGCCAACAATGACCCATACATCCTGTGGGTCACTTGTAGGGGCTTTTTTCTTACAGGCATGCTTGTGAAATATCTGTTTGTAGTATTGCTTCATTTTATCCCTTGCCGTATTTCATTTGTATTTCATCAGTGTTAATATGTTTCTTATCTTAGAAGGTCACCTTTAAGTATTTATTTCATTACTAGTCACTTTTCCCCTTTAATCTTTCTCATTTTTTAGACCTTCTGCTCATTTTTCACAATCCTAAAGTGAATTCTGGTTCGTGTAGAAAAGTTTGCACTGTTAATACAAGCACTTGCATGTTTTCGTTATGTTTGAAACTCATGACTTCTTCTAAAGTGTACCCAAAACACTAAGTCTGATCCTATGCTTTTAAGTGAAATGCAAGGTGGGTGTACTTTAAGTACTAAGAATTTTGTTCCTGCATATGCCCTAAACCACCTCTTTTTCACTGACTTGAACACCTCAGCACAACATCCATAGACCAGGACCCCCTGTATTTAAATGCTGAGAGAGCCTGCACCTGTAGCTGTGCTCACTGTGCTTGTATCATCTATGTGAACCCACACAGATGCATGCACAAACTCACACACCATGTTGAGATCTGCACAGCATTAAACACAGCACAAAGGCCAGTGTGTTCAGAAACAGGCAGGCACAGTAAAATGGTGCCCACCGTCTGTGTGGCAGCCACTGACTGCTGCTCTGACCGATGTGGTGATGGGAAATAAGTGTTCTTGTCTGCCCTCATTACATCCCAGCTTCCTCGAAAGTAACACTTAAAAGACATTCAGATGTACCTCCTCTGGAGCATTTGTCAAGATCCAGCAACTTCTGTAAGACTAGGACATTTATTCTCTCTCTGAAACCATTAATATTTCTGTTCCTTTTTCTTAGGCTTATGATTGGGAGAAAGGAAAAAAAGGGGGGAAAAGGAGAGAAGGATATTTAATAACCCAGAAATATAAACTCTTAAAAAAATCTTGAGTAGACAGAATCCCTATATAGAACTTTTATATCTGTAATACAGATTATCACTATTATGCTACATAATTACTCTTTAGAATATAGTTTTATGTGGCAATGCATATTTTGGGGATTTGACAATAATACAGAAAAAAAATGGGAGAAGCTAATTAGAAACATAATTATCAAAGAAAGTAAAATAATTTGTTCCTAGCAAGAAAATATGAATCATACAGTAGAATAGCAACAGTTAAATGCTGTCTGGAACACAAAATTACATGTCCGCTACCTCAATGCCTAGAGCAAAAGGCCATAAGAGTAATTCAGAGTCAAAGGAAATTTTATTACTCATGAGCAATAGTTTTGTGGGGAAAGGTCAATATTTGCTTTATAATAGCTTTCTTACATCCCTGATAAGTAAAATCTCAAGTGGTGACCATGCAATTTTGATGCAAATGGCTTTCTTTGCATGCATGTCTTTTAGCATGTGATAGGTTAGTGTCATTATACAGCCATATTGTAACAAATCACAAAATCACTTGTCTTTTATCAATCTTAATATTATCTTTATGCTTATTTCATATACACTTACATTTAATTTTAGTGAGATTGCTCAAATAATGTATGGAAAGTACAAATGAACTTTCATATTCTTTACTTAATATTAATTCTGTAGTTTGTCTTCATGAATAAAGAAGTCTTTGAGGTATTGTGTAAATCTTACATGAAACCTATAGAAGGAATTTTCAAATCATCCCTGAAAGAAAACTGAATCTTCTCTGTAGTTGATTTCAAACAAGAAAAGAACCATGAGAAAGTGCTAGATTCAGTCTCTGGATTGAGTCATTACTTTAAGTGCCTTGCTGTAGCATATCAGCACTGGTTTGTATAAATTCAATGGGCATGATCACATATCTGTGAGCAGTAAACATAGGTCCATTATTTTTGTCTTGTTTTGGTATTGTTCTAATACCTACTTCTTTTCAGGCCTCTCCTTATATTATGTTTCTTTTGAATAGGAATATAATTATTGGTTGACCACATTGGCTCTAGCTTGCACAGTCCATCTCAGTCACACGAAGCTTCCATACACAGCCTTACTGCCCTCCTTGCACCTACCACTCCCACATCTTGATTTTGGCTAATTGGACTTCGACAAGAGTGTACAAGAACTGTGTCAGACCACAGGTACACTCACCTCAGTGTCCTGCTTCCAGCATTACCTGAAATAGATGCACAGGGAGCACAGACCATGACAGGCATATAATACTGTTGAAAACTCTTTCAGGCTTTAACCATTTTTACTTTAGAGATTTCCTGAGCCAGAGGTAAATCCTATGTATTTAATAAACCCCAGATAATGTATTTCCCCAGAAATAAGTCCAGTCTCCTCTTGAAGTGGAGTAAACAGCCTAACAAGGACTATTATAGCTTAACTACAAGCTGTATGAAAAAAGTGTTTTGTTTGCTCTGTGAAACTCCCTCCCTCCTGCTGTTTGCAGCACATGCCTGAGGTGTTTGTACTGGGAGAAGAAAGACATGGGGATGAGGTTCTCTCAGTCATCCTTTCCAGTATGTTCATGATTTTGTAGATGTCTGTAATGAACTCCTGCTGTCATCATTCCAAGCTAAAGAGTCAGAGAATAGTTAGTCATTCCTCTCACAATGTCCATTCAATGCATTTAATTTTTCTTTTTGCCTTCTGTACATTTCCTAGTTCTTCTATACTATTTTCTGAGGTGGGCTGCACATAAAATTTGAGATGCAGGCTTACAATTCCAAGCACAAATTCATTGCCTTTTCTCAACTTTCTGATGCTGTCCACCAGCACAAAGAAAATATAGTTATGTGGTGATATGTGAGGCAGGAGAAAGATTCGTTGCCTACATCAGTAATAATAAATACAGTAATCATTTCCAGGAGCCTGGTGGTACAGTACAGCCAGGGTCTGTGCAACTAACTACTAGAATGAGGTGCGTGCTCTTGGCTTGGATGGTGCTAATTACACCAGCTGAAATCTATGTGAGGTATTATGTTAACAAGTTAACTGTTTTGTTGATTGCACGTTGTCTCCTATACATGTGTTTCATCCTTGTTCAATTCACTAGTGTAGAAGCACCCTGAATGTTTGCTCTGGCTGAAATACATCTCACTGCTATGTGAACCAGCAGAGTAGCAGAGGTTCTGGCTTGTACATTCCTTCCTCTTTCCAAATCATTACTCCGTCCCCCTCTAACTGCAACAAGCAGATTGACAACACTGAGTTTTATATAAAGGTATTTGGGAAAGGCTGGTAATATCAATGGTGCTAGTCCACACCAGAAACTATTTGTTTGATTTTGTGGCTATTTATAAAAAGTTCCATGTAGCATAAGTACTAAGTTAAAGAGAAATCTACACCCCTGAAGAAATATTTAGTAATGATGGGTGGGATAACTGAATATTGATGTACCACATTTGCTATTACACAAGAGACTTACTGTATTAGATAAGTCTAAATTTAACAAAAGTACAGATGAATACAGACTGAAACAATTTTAATCAGACTATTAAATCTGTTAGATCCTAATTAAATCTTAAAATTTAACTAGTGATTTTTAAAGGAGACTCCTGGAATTCTAGTGTACATCTTCGTTATCTGTGCCAATATGTTTCCATGCACAATGACATGGGACAATTTAAATCATATTAACAAACAAACAAATAAACAAATAAATAGTAGCTATGAATTATTCCTTAATAAGTATACATATATATGTATATATATATATATATAAAATATATCTTTTATGCCAAGTCACACTTGCTGATAAATCCAAGAGCAAATGTTTTCTTCATAAGAAATGGAGTTCTGCCAGATTAATGCCTTGGCTCTTTGGGATCTAGAGCTCCCAGAACATCAAAAGAAGACAGATGACACTTCTGGAAATCAGGTCTTGAGTGCGTGACCCTAGCTAGACTTTCACAATTACATGAGGAATGAGTTATGATTTTTAGGCCAAGCTGGCAAGACACCCAGACCAGGCTGTACCTAGTCTGAATGTCCTTCTCACAAGTCCAATATCCTGGTGGTAGTGTTTCACATTTGTTTTGTAAGAGAATATAGCTCACTTAAATGTAGAATTTTGAATGACTTCAGAAATTTTGTTTCCATCTAATTATTCATATTACTTCACCTTCTTCACATACTCCCCATTTGCTTTCATATCATGTAAAACCTTTGCAGAAAAATCCTGATTCCAAATGCAGTGAATAGAGAAATTACCACTGACTTCCTCTGGGTCAGATTTTGCCTCTTGTTTTCATACCTTACACATTTCATAACTTAGCTCTAGCCCCACAAGTGCTTCCAGCTTTAACATAGAGCAGAATTTTCTCTGTCAAAGAATCCTAAGCACTTTCCCCTCCAATGGCTCATACAGATGTAAAACACAAAAGTATGCTATCCTGCCTCAGGTCCTTCCTTAAAATTCTCCACTGCAGTGACACCTTCAAAACCATTTAGCACTGCTAGGCAGGAGACAAGTTAAGACTATTGCTTCACTGATTGTGTGAAGTATATTTGTTTCACAGTCTTTTCTTTCACCTCTATATTCCCAGCTTTCCAAGAGCTCTCATGAACCATCTCTTGTATCTTGTCAAAAAAGACAAGCTATCAAATAGTTGTGATAGTTGTGATTCTTTTTGCTTCACATTTACGCCTTTTCTCACATGGTAGAGTTCTGAGTTCTGCTGAGAATCTGCAAATATTACCTTAGTGCATTGTAATGACAGAGCAATATATAACTCTATATTATTAGCAGTAACAATATTATATTTGAAATTTAGTCTCACAAATGGAAATCTGGCAAAAACTTGGCAAAGCATCTGCATGCTTAGCTTAGAGTTGGCACTGGACTTGCAAAGACATTACAATCTAATTGCTACTGTAGAGACAATTCAATTATGCTAGGTTTCAGGACTCTTCCTGTAGACTGAAGATTATTATTATTATCTGTTTTAAAAGTCAATGCATGTGGAACGATGCTTAAGATAATTTACCTGCAATGACTATGTAGTTTATAACAATAAAAAGGCAACTTGATACTAAAAGCAAATTTCCCTTTCACTTTTAATACCAAGATTACACAACACTATAGCATTCTCTAAACTCAGAGCAGATGGTGATCTGAGGGAATGAAGACAGGTCACAGCAGCATTCAGAGTAGAAGGAGCTTTAGTAGATGCACCGTTTTGTCCACTGAACTATGGAGTTAAAAGGACAGAGATTATTGTTTGAGATAAAGGTAGATCATGCATGTCCCTCTAATTAATCCTTATACTTGCTACAGCTGAAAGACTATAAAAGAATCTTTCCACAGAAACTGATGACACTGCCTGTTGGCAACAGAGTAATGACTGTCTCAGTAGGTTGTTTATCAGGTTAACTCAACTTGTCCCTCTCAAGCTCACCTCAGATCCACTTTCTGATCATCAACAAAATCTATTTTGTGCATCTCAGCAAAAAAGTTCCGTTTTCCCAAGTGCAGTCAAATCACATTTTTGATGTTAAAGCAATAGGAATAAGTGGGATGACAGCAATTTCTATCTAATTCTCTGTTAAGACAGAAGATACATTCTTTTCTTTTCCTAAACTTGGGACAACTAAACTCTTTCCCTATACCAAGTTTCTTTACCTTTGCACATTTTTTAGAATTTAGGATATTAGGTCAGGTTTACTCTTGATGGGGGCCAGGGAGCAGGGGGAGAAGGTGGTATCACCTCTCATTGATGGGCTGAATAAGCTTGCAAATCTTTAGATTATCCTTATTTTTTTCCAGACAAAAATATATAGGTTTATACTAATGTCGTGGGTTTTTGTTTGTTTGTTTGTTTGTTTGTTTGTTTGTTTTCTGCTGAAAACTAAGAGCAAATTTCTTCTTAACTTGTAGCCCTTGCAAAGTACCAATCCAGGTACATTTTAGGAAGCTACAGTTTGACTTGTTAGGGTTCTCAGAGGAAACGAAGATCAATAACTGGTCACAGTAAGACATACTTTACTGACTGCAGGGTGCTGTAATATAGCACTGTGGATGGGGGGGGGGAACAACAAACAAACAATTTTGAGCTTGTCTTTGTGCAGTTGGACAGGCTGCTATTAAGCTAGCTAAACAATTTTTTTCTTCAATAATTTAATGCTGAGATTATTAGGTATGAGTGTCATTTTGTAACAACATTTTTATATTTAGGGCTACTTTGTAAATAAGATGTAAAAATGCTGCAGCCTTTGATTTGCTTCTCTGTGTTGTATAAATATAAACAGGCCGTTCCTGAAGAATCTGCTATGACTACAAAGGAAGAAACTGAAAATGATGACAATAGAAAGCTTTATTATTTATTTCTACATTATTGTCCACAACTTTAACCTGACTCTTCCCCTTTTTTATTTCATTGTAAGATGAAAAATCTCTTATATTAGACAGTAATGAATATATAATTTTTGCAAACATTAATAAACACAGCAACATATTGACCTTGTATTTGTATACTTTATTAAGGAATTAAGCAATTAATTCTGTTTTGTTTGGCAATTTGTGTTCAAATTGCAAGGCATGTCAAGCTTAATTGCCAATTCTACTGGTAGCAATTGAAAGCAATTTTCTTCACCTCCTTAATTTAATATTTTTTATCACTCTGTGATACATATTATTACCTTAATTTTCCTCAGTTACTCTAGTATTTGTATGGAATGGGGAACAGAGAGGCAATATCAAATTACGTTGTATTAGCCTGTGAAGTGCACCGCCGTGATATTCATACATACTCAAACTGCACAGCCATAGCTACACTGTAAATGTCTAGAAATCTCAGTAGCTCTGGTTTCAAACTGAACAGTTATGGAAAGCTGGGGAGGAAAAATTTGTAACACAATAAGTGATCTTCATGTGAAGAGCAATAGAATCACAGAATTATTTAGTTTGGGAAGGCATCTGGAAGTCATCTAGTCCAACACTCTGCTCAGATTAGGTCCAGTCAGAGCTACTGATTAGGGTTGTAATTTTGAACATGTCTGAGGATGGAGATCCCACAGACTCTATGGACACCTGATCTGTTATTTAACCAGGTTTTGTTTTTTTTTTTTAATTATTTTTTTTTAGGTGGAATTTCTCATGTTCCAACTTAAAATCCTAGAACTACACAAAAATCTAGTTTGGAAGGGAACCTCTTCAGGGAAGGGAACCTCTTGGAGAGGACCTTCTTCAACTCCCTCTCAAAAAGAAGGTTTTAGATTAGATTAACCAGTGTTGTCAAGCTGAACCTCAGATAACAAGGGAGATTCCTCCATTTTTCTAGGCAACTTATTAAGTTGTTCTCACAGATAAATATATTTTTTTTCTTCTAAATCAAGGTGGAAGTTGTTTTTTGCTTATCACGTTACTGCACACCTTCAAGACTCTAGCTCATCTTTTCTACACTGTCCCTGTAGGCACCTCTAGATAGCAGTAAGACCCCCTATGATCTTCTTTTCCCCAGGCTGAACAAACCAGTTCTCTCAGTCTCATCATATGTCAAGTACTCCAGCTCCAGCTCCTGTCATCTCAGTAGCCCTTTCCTGGACTCACTCCAGTAGGCCAATGTTTTTCTTGTACTGGGGAGTCCAGACAAGTCCAGACTTTAGATGGGGTCTCATGAGTGCCAAACATAGGTAAGAATCTGGCTACATAAATGCAGATACAACACTGTATGCAGTTAGCCTTCCTAGCTGCAAGGACACATTGCTGGCTATATATCTGTATCTAGAGATATCCATGGAGATGTATCTATCTATATCTGTCTATATCTATGTACCTTTATGGACATATACAAGTTCATGGTGGACAGTGAATCACATATATAGAGAGACAGGGAGAGAGACAGATGATATCAAAATCTATATTTATAGATATCTATATAGATCAACAGATATATCTATATAATACAGAGAGACTTGAGAAGTGTTTTCCCTGTTATTGATTCCTGAAGGATGTTACTAGTAAATGCCTGAAATATGAGATTTGTATGGTTGATCATAACCCTTTGAGCCTGACCATTTAGGCTAATTTTCACCACCTTATCATCCATTTACCAAGTCCATATTTAATCTCATTGGCTGTAAGTATCCTACGGAAAACCTTATCAAAAGACTTCTTGAAATAAAGATAATGCCATCCACTGCTCTCCCCTTGTCCACAGGATCTGTAATCTCATCACAGGAAGAAATCAGGTTGGCTGTGCATGATTCTCCCTTGTTAAACCCATGCTGTCTGTTCCCAGTCACCTTTTGTCCTTCATATTTTCAGAAATAAATTCAAAGAGAATTTTGATCCACCACCTTCACAGAGACTGATGTGATATTGACCAGCCTATAGTTTCCTCAGTTATCCTCCTCACCTACTTCAAGACAGATATGTCGTTTTTCTTTTTCTGGTCACCAGTAATCTCCCTCAGTTACCATGACCTTTCAAAGCTGATAGACGGCAGTCTTACCGTTACATCACTCAAATAAGGAAAAGGAAAAAAGTGCACTTCAGAACAGATTATAGTCTAATGTAAAAACTTCTGGTGAGAATGATCCAGGACTTCTGTGAGAACATCTTCAGACCCTGTAAGAATTGACTCAGCCCTCTAGCTGTCAACTGCAGAGTTACTCAAGCTTCCTTTAAGATCTTTTGGATCATGTTTTAAAGCCAAGGCCAGAATGTACATACTCTTTAGTAAGTAGGAAACATCCATTCTTCTGCCAAATTCAGTCATGAGAGTAGAAAACCTCCATTATTCTTCCACAAATACATAAACGGAGACAAGATGGTTTTCCTCTCCTCCTTCTCCCTTGCTTTGTTCTATATCCATTCATAATTACATGTAATTATGTCCTGTTTATCTGCTTAATCTTTCCACATAAACCCCAGAGGTAGGGGAGAGGGGAGATGGAGAGAGATAAAAGAGAAGTCTCTTGTTCTTTCTTAGCACAAATTTGCTCCTAAAGACAAAAAAAAAAAAAGAAATTACTACTTATGCTTTCAATTTCAATTCAGTTGTCAATTGATCAGTATATATCATCTTGATATTTCTGCATTCTAAGTCTTGTGCCGATTGGCTGCCATATGATGTTACAAAACATCCATGTGGTACAGGAAAACACTTACAACTTGATCACTAAAAAGCTATACACTTTAAGGTCCACCGCTAAAAAAAAATGTTAGTTGGTAGTTATAAAGTACTTTTGGACCTTTAAAGTGTATATAGGTGTCTGTGGCAAAAGCTTAGCAGAAATAACCAGCCTGATGTAGGTCATAGAAACATAGAATCATAGAATATCCTGAGTTGGAAGGGACTCACAAAGACCATCGAGTCCAACTCCTGGCACCACACAGGTCCGCCCAAAAATTCAGACCATGTGACTACGTTCACAGTCCAAACGCTTCTTAAACTCCGACAGGCTTGGTGCAGTGACTACTTCCCTGGGGAGCCTGTTCCAGTGCGCGACAACCCTCTCAGTGAAGAACCTCTTCCTGATGTCTAGCCTGAACCTCCCCTGTCGCAGCTTGACACCATTCCCACTGGTCCTATCACTGGTCACTAAAGAGAACAGATGGGCGCCTGCCCCTCCACTCCCCCTTGCGAGAAAGCTGTAGACAGTGATGAGGTCTCCCCTCAGTGTCCTCCAGGCTGAACAGGCCAAGTGACCTCAGCCGCTCCTTGTACATTTTCCCCTCTAGGCCCTTCACCATCTTCGTTGCCCTCCTATGGACACTCTCCAACAGTTTAATGCCCTTTTTGTACTGTGGTGCCCAGAACTGCACACAGTACTCGAGGTGAGGCCGCACCAGCGAAGAGTAGAGCGAGACAATCGCTTCCCTCAACCGACTAGCAATGCTGTGCTTGATGCACCCCAGGATACGGTTGGCCCTCCTGGCTGCCAGGGCACACTGCTGGCTCATATTCAACTTGCTGTCAACCACAACGCCCAGATCCCTCTCTGTGGGGCTGCTCTCCAGTGTCTCGTTGCCCAGTCTGTACGTATAGCCAGGGCTGCCCCGTACCAGGTGCAGGACCTGGCTCTTGGTCTTGTTAAACTTCATGCGGTTGGTGATTGCCCAGCTCTCCAATCTGTCCAGATTGCTCTGCAAGGCCTTTCCACCCTCAGTAGAGCCTACAACTCCTCTAAGTTTGGTGTCATCGGCAAATTTGCTCAAAACACCTTCTAGTCCTACATCCAAATTGTTTATAAAAACGTTGAAGAGGACTGGCCCTAAAATGGAGCCTTGAGAGACCCCACCAGTGACCATCCGCCATCCAGATGTGGCCCCATTTACCACAACCCTTTGAGCCCTGCCCGCAGCCAATTGCTCACCCATCACATGATGTTTTTGTTTAGCTGTATGCTGGACATTTTGTCCAGTAGGATCCTATGGGAAACTGTGTCAAAAGCTTTACTGAAATCCAAAAAGATCACATCAGCTGGTTTCCCTTGATCGACTAGTTGGGTGATCTTATCATAAAAGGAAATCAAGTTAGTCAAACAGGACCTACCCCTCATGAACCCATGTTGGCTGGGACTAATGACTGCATTGTCCCCCAGGTGCGCTTCAATAAGTTCAAGGATTATCTTCTCCATAATTTTACCAGGCACTGGCGTGAGACTGACAAGCCTGTAGTTGCCAGGTTCTTCTTTCTTGCCCTTCCTGAAAATTGGTACAACATTTGCCACCTTCCAGTCTACTGGGACCTCTCCAGATTCCCAAGACCAAATATAATTGAGACAGGTCCCTCAATGATGTCCGCCAGCTCTCTAAGCACCCTGAGATGAATCCATCCGGACCCATGGACTTGTATGGATCCTTGTGGAGCAGCAAATCCTGCACACTTTCAGGGTCGGTTGGGAGTTTATCATTCCCACCATCATGGTCCTCCAGCTCAGGGCACCTGGGGTACTGAAGCCCATCATCAGCATTGAAGAAAGAGGCAAAGAAGGCTTTAAACATCTCTGTTTTGCCTATGTCCTTGTCTGTGAGGTGACCTTCCCCATCAAGTAGTGGACCTATGTTTTCTTTGGTCCACCTTTTCCTGTTCACATATTAAAAAAAAAAATAAATAACTTTTTATTGTCTCCCACAGACATGGCCAGCTTCAACTCTAATTGGGCTTTATCCACACAAATTTTCTCCCTACAAACACGAACAGCGTCCATGTATTCCTTCCACATTGTCTGACCTTGCTTCCAGCAGCTGTACACTTTCTTTTTCTGCCTAAGCTCCAGCAGAAGATCCCTGGTCAGCCAGGCCGGCCTTCTGCCCCACCTGCTTGACTTCCAGTATTTTGGACTTGCCTGATCTTGTGCTTTTAGGAGGCAGTGCTTAAAGATGGACCAGCACTGATGGACGTCAACGCCTTCAAGAGCAGTTTCCCAGGGTACCTTGCTAACTAGTTCCCTGAGCAGCCTGAAGTCTGCTCTCCCCATATCCAGGGCTGAAGTTTGGGTGGCAGTTTTCCTTCTGTCAACAAAAATTCTAAACTCAACCACTTCATGGTCACTATGACCAAGGCGGCTGCCAATTATCACATTCCCCACAAGACCCTCTCTGTTCTCCAGCAACAGATCTAGGAGGGCACCTTTCCTAGTTGGCTCCCTTAGCACCTGCACCAAGAACTTATCATCTAGGTGCTTTAGGAACCTCCTGGACCTGCTCGTGTCATCCGTGTGGTAATCCCAGTTGATGTCTGGCAAGTTGAAATTCCCCATAACGACAAGGACAGTTGATCTCGAGGTATCTCTTAGTTCTGCAAAGACTAATTCATCAGCATTGTCGTCCTGGCCAGGTGGTCTGTAATAGACTCCCACAACGACATCCCCTTTATTTGTTTGTCCCTTAATCCTTACCCAGAGGCTCTCAATTTTGCCATCACCAACTTCAAGTTCCACACAGTTCAGCCTCTCCTTCACGTACATCACCACCCCCCCACCTCGCCTGCCCTGTCTGTCCCTCCTGAGGAGCCTGTAACCATCTATTGTGACACACCAGTCACAGGACTCATCCCCCCATGTTTCGCTTATGCTGATGGTGTCGTAGCTGTGGAACTGGGCCAAGACTTCTAGCTCATCCATTTTATTCCTCATACTGCGTGTGTTTGTGCAGAAGCACTTCAAATGCACCTCACTGCAGGCAGCACCTTGTGGAGCAGACCGAAGGACCTCACTAGCACACAGTCCCTCTGATTCTAGTGCACCATCCCTTAGCTTATCACCAGCGGGCCTGGTTTTATCCCTTTCCCCCTTTGACTCTAGTTTGAAGCCCTATCTATCAACCCCACTAACTCCTGGGCAAAAAATCCTTTTCCCCCTCTGAGAGAGGTGCATCCCATCTGGTGCCAGCAGCCCCCATGTCGTGTAGACCTTCCCATGATCAACAAACCCAAAGTCCAGCCAGTTGCACCAGTCTCAAAGCCACATATTGATAAGACGAGTCTGCTTGTCAGCATCGATCTCCCCTATCAGAAGGGCAGAGGCAAACACAACCTGTGTCCCTGATCCTTTAACCATCCGCCCCAAAGCCCTAAAGTCCCATTTCATCGCTCTCGAACTTATCCTTGCTATTTCGTCATTACCAGCCTGAAAAACCAGTAGCGAGTAGTAGTTGGTGGGCTGTACCAGGTGAGTGCCTTTCTTGGCAATGTCTCTTACCCGAGCCCCAGGGAGGCAGCAGACTTCCCTGTGGGTTAGGTCTGGATGGCATATTGGTCCCTCTGTCCCTTTCAGAAGGGAATCCCCCATGGCGATAACCCTTCTTTCTTTCTTGACAGAAGATGTAGTGATGTGGGAGGTAGACTGCCTTGCCTTAGGCACCCCTTCCAACTGGGATGGGCTTTTGTCTACATTGCTGTTTTGACTGTCGTGTTCTAGAGCCTCATATCTGTTATATAAGGGTAGCTGGGAAGTTGAGGTGGGCAGGGAGAGGGCTCACCTACCACCCCGAGCAGAAACCCGCTTCCATTCCCACCCTCGGCCTAGGTCCCCTCCTACTGCCTGGTAAGATGGGGGAACTTTTGTCTTCTGTGTAGCAGGAGACACTTGTGTTGTGGCAGGCTCGTGAGTTTGTCGTGTCAGGGAGGGTAGAGTATGCTTCCACCAGTCAATTTCCCTTTCTGACTCCCTGATGCTCCTCAGCCTACTCAACTCCTCCCAAAGCTCTGCCACTAGGCTGAGCAATTCTTCAACCTGGGCACACCTCCCACAGGCATACCCACCACTGCTGCTGTCAGACACCCACAGAAGACTCGGGCACACCGTGCAGCCCAAGACCTGGACTGCCATGTGTTTCCCTGAGACCTCCATCTGGGTAGCCACATTGGTGACTGTGGCTGGAGAGGCCGCAAGAGATGTGGAGGCCATGGTTTTCTGCCTGGTGGATAACATGGCTGGGCTCTTCACAAGCAGGTTACAACCACTGTTGGGGAAGACTGTTGGAAATGAGTGGTGAGGGCGCCCTCCCTGCGTGCACTGTCTCACAAACTGCCACGCCCTGCCCTGACTGACACGCCATGCCCTGTTTTCCCATCCTGGTTGCTCCCTAAGGACTACCTTTGTACGGCCAGGGAGGGGGTGCTGCTGGCTCTGCCCATGCCTCGTCAGCCTCCCTTGCTAGGGCTCCGGGTCCTGGCGGCTCCCTCGGCTGCCTCAAGTGTCCTCGATGCTGGAAAAAAAAGCCCTGCTCACCTCGATCCCCCGCTCTGCTGCAGAATACATCTGCCCTGGAGTCGATCTCCTTGGCAAGTCTGGTAGGAGAATAGCATGTGTTACAGTAAATATTGCTGACCCATATATACCAACATTGATACTATTCTACTTAGCATCAGTGAATGACAATTTGTATAAAGCCTTTGGCAATAACACTAGTTGCACTCAAATCTTATTTGTGTAGAGACAATCTCTCCATGTCCGTGATTACCAACCACTTGCAGAGAAAATAATTCCTTGAATGACTTTTTAAGGCCTAAGAAGGAACAAAGGGGTGAGAATAAAAAAAATTCTTATGAGATAAGCAGAAAAGAGAAATGGGAGTAGTTCCTAAGTAAATGCAGACAGTTACCCTTCAGATCCTGTTGTTTGGTATTCTAATGAATGAAAAAGCAAGAAATTATAATTTATCAGAACATGAGACTAAATGTAGGATCAACACCTGAGTTCAGTAAACAACCCTGGAAGAAAATAGCCCCAAAGACAGAAAAGAAATAAAACAATACTTCTGTATATAAACACTATTGGAAAATATGCATCAGAAAACAATAACATAGTTGAAAGGTTGGTTTTATATGTTACTATTAGCAATGCTTAACAGATAATGAGTGTTTCAACACATGACAAAGAGACAGATTATTCTGTAACAGCAGGATGATTCTTTGAGTTGCATGTATACTTTTGGAAAACAGCCAGAAAAGACATTAACAAATTCTAGAGTTTTACACAGAAATGTTCAAGGCCGTAGATGTTTAGTTTTTCTTCTGTATGCCAGGAATAGCAAATGAGGGCCAAGCCAAAAGATAGGAATGGAATCAAGAAATAATGTGATAGAGATAGATACTAGCCCTGAAGACATAAGGAGAAATAGTTCCTGGGGTGGTGACTTCCCTGATAGCAGTAGAATTGTAGTCAATGTACAGAGGGGATTTTCTGGATATATTTTCTTCTATTCTCACACCAAGAGAAGGCAGGTAGACAATTAACAACTATATTTCACGTGGCCTCAGGTGAATAGGAGAGAGTAATAAAGGAATTAGAGTTAAAAAGCAGATATTATTCCCTTGTTCAGTGCTATCCAAAGATAGCACTTGGCGAAATTTATCTGATCCATCATTGACCATATCTGAAGGGCAAGTCAGTAAATGGTTAAAGTGATCTGATGCTATGCTCAATTTTCTATGAGTTATTGGATCAAAGAGTCAGGATTGCTACACTCTGTGGCAAGGGATGCCAGTGGTATGAAGAGAAACCTAGGAGTTATTTTTCATCTGTTACTTGTTACAGATATACAGATTACTTTCTTTTTGTTAGGGTTTCAGTTCAAGACAACAGACTCTGATCCCCTGCCTGATTTAAATCCTGTTATTGCACTGGCTGAGTCCATGACGTAAGCCATTCTAAATATACTGATACCATGAACCTCAGTTCCATTCATTGCCCTTGCTTATTGCTGAACATACATATGATTGATTACCACCTCTTGAGCCAAACCTAGAGTGGATGGAAATAGAAAGAGCCTTGTTTGCTTGTGTGACAGAAAACCTAAGGAAAGGAACAAAAAATATATGCAAACTCAGTTAAGGGTCTCATTATGTTGAGGAGTCACAGAAAAGGCAAGAACTGGTGACTCTATACAGAGGACTAAAATAATGTATTATACATATTTAGGAAATAAAAGTGGATAAAGGCATAGGTTAGAGTTACCAGACAAGATAGAAGAAAGTCATGTATGTTACAGTGGATGTTTGCATTTGCCACTACTTTTAATCAGAGGTAGTGTGGCATCAGTAGTGTTTGTGTTTAACTGACAAAGATGGTGCCAAAGAAACATAACTTTAAAATACAAAATTGTGGTGTTTAAGTTTGTCTTACCTTCTGTACCTCTTTCTGGCATGCATTTGATATAGATAGAAATACCCCTTAAATGAATTAGTTTCTGTTTTTCATAAGCAGATCCTTTGCGGCAGGGAACTGGAATTACTGTTGCTTTTGACTGTCTTTTGGATTTCTGGAGTCTGAACTCAGACAGACTAAGGATTTATAAGGTTCAGCTTCAGAGAGGTTTAAATCTGGGTTCAAACTTCAGAGGAGCTGAAGAGGGCAAGCTATCACTTTATTTAAGAAACATCTTTATTTTTAATCTAGCTGCATTTTAGTTCATATACACTAGTGTAGCTCACTCAACTACTATGCCTCTTGCTATAGTAGTAGCAAGCAATAAAATAATTCATATTATTATTATTTCATGCATATAGTTTCCCATTCTGCAACATTGTAAAAGTATTGCAAATGGATTTACTCAGCAATATTCAATAAAAATGGGGGAAAATTGTATTAAAAATATATCAATACTATCAATACTGTTGCACACCAGTGTACATAAAATATCTCTTTCTTCAACTGTCTATTAAACATTGCAAAATGCATCTAAAACCTTCTACATTCAATTCTACGCTTGTAAATTTGTTTGTAAGGAGCTGGATAACTGACTGAAGTTAATATTATTTGCTGTAAGAATGCTGTGTCAGATAGACAGAAATATTTAACAAAAGCTTACATTGTTTCACCAAAAGAAGCAACATTTTGTATTGAGCTAGATTTTGTAGTGATATATATGACTCAGATAAACAGCTGCTCTTTTTAGACTCAAATGAATGGAGGATTGTATTATTTTCAGCATGAATTGTTCTCCCATTCCATCCCGTAGCTGTATGGCCTAATTGACATCAAATCCAGCTAATCCACAATGGAGTTTACAGTGAAGAAGTCTTTACAGTGAAGTGTCATTAGTCCCAGCCAACATGGGTTCATGAGGGGTAGATCCTATTTGACTAACTTGATTTCCTTTTATGATAAGATCACCCAACTAGTCGATCAAGGGAAACCAGCTGATGTGATCTTTTTGGATTTCAGTAAAGCTTTTGACACAGTTTCCCATAGGATCCTACTGGACAAAATGTCCAGCATACAGCTAAACAAAAACATCATACGATGGGTGAGCAATTGGCTGCGGGCAGGGCTCAAAGGGTTGTGGTAAATGGGGCCACATCTGGATGGCGGATGGTCACTGGTGGGGTCTCTCAAGGCTCCATTTTAGGGCCAGTCCTCTTCAACATTTTTATAAACAATTTGGATGTAGGACTAGAAGGTGTTTTGAGCAAATTTGCCGATGACACCAAACTTAGAGGAGTTGTAGGCTCTACTGAGGGTGGAAAGGCCTTGCAGAGCAATCTGGACAGATTGGAGAGCTGGGCAATCACCAACCGCATGAAGTTTAACAAGACCAAGAGCCAGGTCCTGCACCTGGTACGGGGCAGCCCTGGCTATACGTACAGACTGGGCAACGAGACACTGGAGAGCAGCCCCACAGAGAGGGATCTGGGCATTGTGGTTGACAGCAAGTTGAATATGAGCCAGCAGTGTGCCCTGGCAGCCAGGAGGGCCAACCGTATCCTGGGGTGCATCAAGCACAGCATTGCCAGTTGGTTGAGGGAAGCGATTGTCTCGCTCTACTCTTCGCTGGTGCGGCCTCACCTCGAGTACTGTGTGCAGTTCTGGGCACCACAGTACAAAAAGGGCATTAAACTGTTGGAGAGTGTCCATAGGAGGGCAACGAAGATGGTGAAGGGCCTAGAGGGGAAAATGTACAAGGAGCGGCTGAGGTCACTTGGCCTGTTCAGCCTGGAGGACACTGAGGGGAGACCTCATCACTGTCTACAGCTTTCTCGCAAGGGGGAGTGGAGGGGCAGGCGCCCATCTGTTCTCTTTAGTGACCAGTGATAGGACCAGTGGGAATGGTGTCAAGCTGCGACAGGGGAGGTTCAGGCTAGACATCAGGAAGAGGTTCTTCACTGAGAGGGTTGTCGCGCACTGGAACAGGCTCCCCAGGGAAGTAGTCACTGCACCAAGCCTGTCGGAGTTTAAGAAGCGTTTGGACTGTGAACGTAGTCACATGGTCTGAATTTTTGGGCGGACCTGTGTGGTGCCAGGAGTTGGACTCGATGATCCTTATGGGTCCCTTCCAACTCGGGATGTTCTATGATTCTGTGATCCCTTCACCTGATGGCAATGCTATTCCTAATGCAGTGCAGGATGTCGTTGATGTTGACCTTCTTTACCACAAAGGTCAAATGCTTTCTTTTCCTGAAAACAAACAAACTAACAAACAACAACCACAACAACAGCAACAAAAGACACAATAATAATAATATTGACTATGATCAGTTTGTTGTTCACTAGGACTCCCAGGTCCTTTTCTGAAAAGCAGTTTTACAATGGATTTGCCCTTAATGTGTACATGGGGTTGGTTACTTCTCCTCTAGTGCAGGTGTTTGCAAGTTGCTTGCCAAACTTTGTGAGGTTCTTGTTAACCCATTATTCCAGTCTGATGAGGTTGAGATGAATGGTATTAACCACAGTCCTGCTGAGAACATCTCATCATATAGGCCATTACTTAAGATGAAAAGCAATTTTGGACTCAGTATCAGTCCCTGGGGTACTACACTAGTGACTGACATCCGGTTGGACTTAGTGCCACTGATCATAAGCTTTTGAGCCCCACAGTGCATTCAGTTCTCAGTCTGTCTAACAGTTCACTTATCTAGTTCATACTCAAGTAATCCAGCAGTTTGTCAATGAGGATGTTACGGGAGACTGTGTCATGCCTGCAGGGTTATGACATTGTCATCACAGAGATGTGGTGCAATGACTTCTATGACTGAGTGTTGGAATGGAAGGAAACAGGCTATTTAGGAAAGACAGGCAGGGGAGAAGAGGAGGGGTTGTTTCCCTCTATGTCAGTGACCAGCTGGAATTCATGGATCTCCACCTGGAGATGAATGAGGAACCAACTGAGAGCTGAGGATTAAAGTGAGGGCAGGGATGGAAGATGTCAGGCAAAAACACCAGGAGGCCTGCATGGATGAACAAGGAGCTCCTGAGCAGACTCAAACACACAAAAAAAGTAAGCCTGTAAAGGGTAGAACCAAGGATAGAGAGCCTGGGAAGAATACAGAGATTAAGTTATGAAAGCTAAAGCCCTGATAGAATCATATCTGTCCAGGGACATCAAGGGCAACAAGAAAGGCTTCTGTAAGTGTGTAAGTGTGTCAGTGACAAAAGGAGGACTAGGGAAAATGTGGGGCCTCTCCAGAATGAAACAGGAGACCTATTACCTGGGATATGGAGAAGTCTGAGGTACTCAATGACTTTTTGCGTTAGTCTTCACCATCAAGTGCTCTAACCACACAGCCCAAGTCCCAGAATGCAAAAGCAGGGACTGAGAGAATGAAGAATCACACACTGTAGAAGAAGATCAGGTTTGAGACCATTTAAGAAAGCTGAAGGTGCATAAGTCTATCGGACCAGATGAGATGCATCTGAGGGTCCTGAGGGAACTGGTGGATGAAGTTGCTAAGCCACTATCATCACGTTTGAGAAGTCGTGGCAGTCCAGTGAAGTTCCCACTGACTGGAAGAGAGGAAACATAGCCCCAATTTTGAAAAAAAAAAAAAAAAGAAGGAAAGAAAAAAGAAAAAAAAAAGACCTGGGGAACTACAGGTCAGTCAGTCTGTGCCTGGCAAGACCATGGAGCAGATCGTCCTGGAAACTATGCTAAGGCACATGGAAAACAAAGAGCTGTTTGGTAACAGCCAGCATGGCTTCACTAAGGGCAAATTGTGCCTGACAAATTTGGTGGCCTTCTGTGATGAGGTTACAGTGTTGGTGGATAAGGAAAGAGAAACTGAGATCATCTGCCTGGACTTGTGCAAAGCATTTAACAGTCCCACACAACGTCCTTGTTTCTAAATTGGAGAGACATGGATTTGATGGATGGACCACTCAGTGGATAATGAATTGGCTGGATGGCCACACTCAGAGTGTTGCGGTCAATGGCTCGATGGGCTACAAAGATGATCAAAGGGCAGGAGCACCTCTCCTATGAAGACAGGCTGCAAGAGTTGGAGTTTTTCAGCATGGAGAAAAGGCTCCAGGGAGACCTCATAGCAGCCTTCCAGTACTTAAAGGAGGTCTACAAGAAAGCTGGAGAGGGACCCTTTGTCAGGGAGTGTAGTTATAGGACTAGGGATAATGGCTTTCAGCTAAAAGAGGGTAAATTTAGATCAGATATTTGGAAGAAATTATTCACTATGAGAGTGGTGAGGCACTGGAACAGGTTGCCCGGAGAAGCTGTGGATGCCCCATCCCTGCAAGTGTTCAAGGCCAGGCTGGAAGGGGCTTTAAGCAACTTGGTCTAGCAGAAGGTGTCCCTGCCCATGGCAGGGTGTTGGATCTAGGTGATTTTTAAGGTCCCTTCCAACCCAAAATATTCAGTGATTATATGATTCTGTGATTCTATGATTCTGTGATTCTATGATTTGATGACTTGATCATTCTACAAAAGCCACACTAAAGTTGAGAAAAAAGTATCTACTTCTCTCATCTACCATGCCAGTCATATAATTGTAGAAGGCTTTCAGATAGGTCAAGCATGATTTACCAGGATGGTAAGCAGGAGGATTTGCTCCATTATTTTCTCAGAAATTGAAATGAGGCTGACCAGCCTGTAGCTCTTGTGATCCTTTGTTTTGTCCCTTCTTGATGATAGCAATTACATTTACTTTTCATCAGTCCCCATACTTGGGCAGTGTCTCTATATTCCTCCTGGATAACCTGATCCTGCTTTCATATCTTGTATTCTTCCTTTTTTTATTTGAGTTGTTAGGAGCTTCATGTTCAGCCATGCAGACCTCCTGCTATCTTTCTCTGATTTCCTGCAAGTCAAGATGGATCATTCTTGAGCTTGGAGGAAGCAATTCTTGAAAACCAGCCAGCTCTCCTGGATTCTTCTTTCTCTAGAACCACTTCACACAGGATTAATTGAAGCAGGTCTCTGAAAAGGACCAAATCTCTTTTCCTTGTGTCCATGGTTATGATGCTGTTTTCTGCCTTGTTCTTTCCTCTCAGGGCCCTGTCTCCACCACCCCGTGGTCACTGGAGTCACCCTTCACAACCCTGATAAGTTCTTTGTGAGTATCAGGTCCAGCCCAGCACCTCCGCTCAGCAGTTTCTTAGTCACTTGTGTTAGGAAGTTGTCATCAAGGGACTCCAGAAACCTCCTGCATTTCTTCTGCCTTGCTGTGTTGTCCTTTCAGCATGTGCTGGGGTGGGGAAATTCTCCCATGAAGATCAAGGCCTGCAAATATGATATTTCTTCCAATTGTCTGAAGAAATTGTCATCTACTTCTTCTTCCCAATCAAGCAGTCTGTACCAGACACCCACAATAGTATTGAACATGTTCCATATTTACTTTATTGATCAAATTCTCTATGTAATCAGGTTGTTTTAATAACAAAAATTTCCAGATGGATACTTTGTATTTGATACTACTAAAACTGGACACCGTTCTTTTGCACCCTTTAATATACAAAGTTATTTTAATGCTATCAATAATGCTCTGCTATAATAGTCTAGTTGTTGATGCTTTATTTCTTCATGAGAAAATAAGAAATAAAAATCTAGAGGTAATAATTGAAGCACTCTGCTGTTGATTGTAATTGCATGTTCTGTTCAGCAAAATTTTATTTAGGCTAATTTTCCAGAGCCTTATTTTTTATAATTGACACTCCTCTCTTACAGGCAGGATCTAATTAGATTCCATGTCACTCAATAAAATTGGAAACTTCATTCAAATGTAAATCACACTAGTTTGGAAATGTACAACCTGAATAAGCAGATGTGCTGAACAGGATTTTCTTTCTTTCTCTCTCTCTCTCTCTCTTTCTTTCTCTCTCTCTCTCTCTCTCTCTCGCTTCCTTTCCTTTTAAAGCAAGCAAAGTATGTAATATGAAGCAAAGTTATCTCTATAAAATAATTTCAATGTGTGTTATAGTTGACTTCACATAAATGAATGTGTGGCACTTTTTTTCTTCTCCATTCTTCAGAACATAACTTTCATTTCCATTCTTTTTAGCTGTTCTCCGGGGGGGGGGGGGGAAGTAAAAAAATAATAAAATAAAAAAAGTATATACACTGCATTGGTTTTTGGTGCAATGCAAATTTATGACTATGACTTGTGAAATGAGTAGGAGCAAATTACTGTTTACAACCTAGAACATACATTATAATTTATACCTCGCTTCTAAATTGACTGCGGGGACTTCAAGACAGACATAGCTTCCATCTGTCACAAACACCCAAACCAGATTGCTTGCAAATAATTTAGCACCAGGTTTCCTGTGATCTTCCTGTGTAATGGATTAAGTACTATCTCCTTTACTTACTCCATTTATGACATGACTAGAACAACTTCACTGTATAGAACACAAGTGATGGGGGAAAGCATAAATCATAAATACAGACATAAAAAGGAAGATGACAGGAGATAAAGGAGAAACACTGGTTTCACCTCACTCTCCATTTTCTTACGTAACATCATGGTTTTAAGCTGTCCTTGAGGAACTGCAACTTTTGGATTGCCCAGTTCCACACACGCACACAGAAATATGATTTCTTGTCTTTTATAGCACTGTGTCACCATTTTTTATATCCAGTCTGCACTGCCTCCCACCAGGTTCCTAGATGTAATGAAGAAATAGATTGACTAAATGATCTACATAAAATTTCAGGATGTAAAATAGTATTGATCTACATGAATGGCTTAAATAAAACATGAAATCCAGATTAAAAAAAATGTTCAAATATAGCGTGCCCTGAAAAAATGTATTGCATCATATCATTCCTTTCTTTTAGCTTTGTAGTATTTCACACTGTCTTAACAGTGGCCTTCCATTACCTCTGGTATCTTAATTAATTTTATTAACAATTTGTGATGAAAAAAAAAAAAATCTGACGAAAACATTAACCCAACATAATTTTCAGATGTGGAGGACATTGGTTTATTGAAACTACAAAAAAGTTCTGTTTGGTTGGTTGTTATTTTAAAATTGACTACCTTGAAACAGCTTGATTCAGCTCTGGACTTGCAGTCAGGATTGCTTTTATATCAGATAACTGAAAAATGAAAGAAAAGTAGTGAAAAACAGATATTAAGACTGAGATTCTTTTTCAAAGCTGCCTGAGGTATCTGGTCACGGTTCCTAAATTTAATCAGAGCTGGACATTCAAAACTCTTAGAACTTTCAGATATCTTAGCCAAAGCTCTCAGTTGATAGTTTTGCATCTTCGGTTTCTTTATTCTCCTGTTCTTTATTTCACATAAGAAGATATACTTTAAAGTTTTTGTTTGCTTGTTTGTTTGTTATTCTGAGATGCCTGTTGCTGACAGCTTTTGGAAGCTAGTAGACCTGATATGAAGTGCTGGTTAACAGTATCGCTCATTTATAATTTTTTAATTAATTTCTTGCATGCTAGTTTATTGCCAACACAACGGTGTTCCTCCAGCATTAGAGCCAGTCATTGGTTTTCTAGTGTATTTGTTACTGCAGATAGCTCTTTGTCAATCATAATAGAACAAAATTAATGTTTTATAAGGTTTTAAGTGCAAATATAGATCACAAATGATGGATCCAATGTGGTGGTCTTATTAATATGCTTTGTGGTCTTACCTGTATTGCTCAACTAAAGTTGTTTTCATTATGGTTTCTAATACTTATTCTTCCCCCATTAAATGTCAAAATTATACCTGATCAACATTTAATGGGGATGTATCATTAATACTTAAAAATAACTATATTAGAAATTGTACTTAAAAAACCCTTGGCCTTTCCTTACAAACTCCCAAAGCAGCAATGTCCTTCATGGTTCTCTTTGGAAAGTTTAATTCTTAATGATAAAGGTAGGTCACATGGTATATGCTCAGAAAAGCCTAATAAGATATGGAACTAAATGTGAAGAACAATCTTAAGACTGATGTGCATATAATCATTAATAACATTGCTACATTTTACTTAAATATTTTAGAAGGTGATACAAGATGGTTCATGACCTTCATTCAAATAGAAATAAAGTACTAAGTTTATATATAAACAGGCCAAATCCCTGTCTATAACACCAGCTACCCAAGCAGGTATTGAGCTGCAGGATCTGTCCAATCCTCCCCAAGCATGTTCCCTTCACTGACACAATCAATGAAAATTTTCTTTGTCTTCTGCAATGAAAAATTCTTTAAATGTCTTTCTGAATGATAGATAACAGATTGTGTTTAATCTTCAGCACTGTGTTCATTTTTTTTTTCAGTAACTGAATTAACATAAACTGTTAACAAAACAAAACACAGATTGTGGCTAACAAGAAACAGCTGACATAGCTAGTGGATCAAGAAAAGTCATGAGGTACAGCTATCTAGTGATGCAAGGAACAGTACAAAAGTGGTTATTAAAACAAGAAGCAGCTAACAGGAACCATCACACTACCACATCACTGTGATTTAAATCAGGTCTTTCTACCCAGCAAGGTTAATACTCTTAAATAGTACGTTAAAGTTGAAACCAGAAGAGCAAAGCACCCAGCTGAAACAGCAGTTTACTCAATGTGGGAGAGGGAAATGTACAATGACTATAATTAAACTCTAAGAATTAGGAATTGCATTATCTACATGTCAAAGTATCTTTCCCTTGGTAAAAATACCATTTGTTAAAACAACTGATTCATGTTTCTGAAGAAAGTAAGTTCACTGAGTGCTAGAATATTCTTGCTTACTTTTCCCAGGTTTCTCCATAAGCATCTAAACTTGTATCTTTTTTTAGTTTCTTCAGGAAATGAAGCATTTGAGATAGCTGAAAAAAATGTGGATATGTCTATTCCATTCCAATAACTGACAAGTTCAAAAAGTTTACATCCCATCTCCTATACGCCTAAAAATCCAGCTAATCATTTCTATGTACAAGACCCTAGAATATAGTTTTGAAATTAAAAAAAAAAATCACAATTTTGTCAGTCGTAGAAAATCTTTGAACACAAAACTAAATTCCAAAATTTTCTGTTTCAGATCTCTCAAAATCAGATTCTAGACCCAGATACTATATGAGGCACTGGTATTATTATGTTCTGGATAAGTAACTCAGCCCTTAAAATTTATTCTCATTTTTGGTGGGTTTTGTTTATTTGTTTGTTTTTTGTTTGTAGCTCCTATTTGTTGCAAGTGTATTGAATCTTACTATTGTTATCATAGTCAAAAAAAAATAAAAGGTCTCAAACTGGATAGCTCAACTGAACTTCTGCTTTGAAGAAGATGCTACATAAATGGTTCTTCCACACCCAATGTTAATGAACTCATTCCTAGATTAAGTATGTCTGGTTCAAAATGCTAGTCTATGTGAGGGGGGTTTGTTTTGGTTTGTTTTTGATATCCTAACTCCAGGGTTTCTGATTATGCTGCAACACTTTCTCTCTGCCTCTGTTTTATCCAAGACTTTCAAACGACTTGTTTTCATTCAAATAGAGAAGAGGATATATCTGAAATAGCAAAGTTTTTGCTCAAAGAAAATCTATTTCTTATATAATCTGTTTCCTTTTCTTTTGAAAGCTGCTCTGATGAAAGTCAGGTGGTCCTCCTGCCTTTTATAAAAAGGAGAACTCTATCTCATATAAATAAAGTTTATCAATCTTTTTCAAGGAGAGCAAAGAAAGGGGGATGGATTTCACTTCATTAACAATTACAGGAACTCTAATGCTTTGTTTCTAATTATAATTATCTAATTTGATAACCTCTTGTTGACCTTGCTGCATGAATAATTAAACTAATTGTGTACATCCTATCTGCAGGTCTATAAAGGCAGAACTGTCCTTTCTTTGATAATAACTCACACATTTAAGAATTATTTATTTATTTTTAGTATCAATCAGGAATGCTGAAACTGAATGACATTTCTGTGCAAAGTAAAAATTCTTAGAATCTTCTAAAATAGATGATTCCTATTAAGACCTAATGTAGCTAAAGAAATATCTAAGAAGATGTTCAGTGATCACAGAATCACAGAATATTAGGGATTGGAAGGAACCTTGAAAGATCATCTAGTCCAATCCCCCTGCCAGAGGATTTGCTTTCCTCCAGTCGTCAGGCACCTCTCCAGAAGCCCATGACTTACAAAAGATGATGGAGAGTGGCCTAGCAGTGTATATCACTTTGACCAGTCTGGGTCACCAGTCCAGGGTCTGTCCCCTCTCAGCTCCTGCTGCACCCCCAGCCTCCTCGCTGGCAGGGCAGCATGAGAAGCTGACAAGTCCTTGGCCCTGGGTATGCACTGCTCTGCCACAATTAAACCATCGGGGTGTTATTAGCACTATTCTCCTCCAAAATCCAAAAGATAGCGCCACAGCAGCCACCGTGAAGAAAATTACCAACATCCCAGCAAAAACCAGGACAAGATACCACTTCTTCAGGAGGGATGGCGGATGGCACAGCAGGGCTCCCACAGCCAGAAGGGGAGACCAGCCCACACGCAGGTCCCAAAGTGTCAAATAGGAGAGGAGAGCATTTTAACAGGTGGCAGCAGTGGTGGTTGCTTTCTTGCTTATTGCCCTGTCTTGGGAAGAGCTCCTCATGAAGCATCTCAAACGGACTCCAGCAATGAATTCCAGCACTCCCTCCTGGCAGACCTGAAGCCTTTTCCTTCTCCAGAGGAACTACTGCCCCTCTCACTTCTTTGCTCAGTCTGCTGCTATGCTTTGGGCACTGCCACAGAGGCTCTGGCTCCATCTTCAAGCACCCTCTCTTTAGCCTTCTCGTCCGCAGACTGAGACACCTCCCAGCATCCCCCCTCCCCAGGCCCATGGTGACCCTCTGAGGGACACCTCCGGTGGCACCAGTACAGCAGACTGGCCCCCTCCTCCCCTCTCCCTTGGGGCTCCATGAAGAAGAGATGCCACTTCTTAAAGAGGGACAGGGGTTGGGAAAGAAGGGCTCACACAACCCTCAACAATCCACAAAAGAATTATTTATTCCTGCAGTGTCTTGCAGTCGAGTCCACAAGACGTCCATAGCGGTGGTTCTGCCCAAGGGAATCGTTGGCGCGGAGGCTACGCTGCGCGTAGGGAGCTGGCCGGGCACTCCTGCGATGAACTTGCCGTTCTTGCATGGTGGACATCAAAGGCATGCCAGGGTAGCTCCATGCCTGCCCTGTCAGTGGTGGATCCACATCCATGCGTTCTTCCTCCTCTGGTGGAGAATCCACCTCCATGGGCTCCTCCCTGTTGTTTGCCAGATGGACATGCCTGCGCCCCTGGTCATTCGCAGGACGATTGCCGTGCCGTGGTCCCACACTGTTCCTTGGCCAATGGACACGTCGTGGCCTCGTGCTGCTCACTGTTGTCTTCGCAGCCATGCTCTGAGTGCCACTGGTGACATGAAGGCTGGCCATCGCTCTCGTGACAAAGCTGGTGTTTGTCCTCCTTTTCTGCTTTGTCTTCACACGGCATGGCCTCGTCATCTTCTTGGATGTTGACAACCGAGCCAGTCTCTTCACCTCCCTCCAAGATGGGCAGCCACCCGTCTCCCTGCTCTGCTTCCTCATGCTTCCACGCATGCTTCGCGTTAAAAAGCCTCGAAGCCTGGCAAGTGGTGGGCCGGCTGCTGGGCTCCTGTATTTATAGGGCCCAGAAGGAAAGGCGGGGTGGTGGTGGCTGCTGTGACATAAGCAGGCCGCTATGATGGCCATTGTGATGGTGGCCCACACCTGTAGCCAAACATGGCCATGTTGCCATGGCAAGGAGCTTCAGCCTTAAGGCCTCCCCCCTCAAGGCCCCGAGGACCTTTGGGGCCCTCCAGCAGACTCCCTCTGTTGCGCTGGCCCAGAGGAGGGGAAAGTTGCAAGAGAAGTTTAAAGGCAAAGAATTGTGCCCTGCTGAGAAGCACGTTGGTAGTATGCTAATCAGGAACTCCAAAAGCAGACACTGCTTCGGAAGCCACCGTGGTGGAACCAGGCAGGCAGCTAAACCCCACAGAGCTGTTCACTCCCTGCACTGCCCTCCACCCCCCACAGTGGGATAGGGGAGAGAACTGGGAAAAAAAGAAGGTAAAAACTAATGGGTTGAGATAAAGACACTTTGATAGGACAGAAGGGGAAGGGAGAAGAAGAGGAAGAACAAACAAGGGAAAATACAAAGCAAATGATGCCCAAGGCGATGGTTCACCTCCTGCTGACCAACGCCCAGCCAGACCCCAAGCAGTGGCCCCACCTCCCTGGCCAACTCCCTCCATATTTATTGTTCAGCACAATGCCATATGCTCTGGAATATCTCAGAATCACAGAATCACAGTATGTTAGGGGTTGGGAGGGACCTTGAAAGATCCTCTAGTCCAATCCCCCTGCCGGAGCAGGAACACCTAAATCATGTCACACAGGAACGCGTCCAGGTGGGTTTGGAATGTCTCCAGAGAAGGAGACTCCTCAACCCCCCTGGGCAGCCTGTTCCAGTGCTCTGTCACCCTCACCATAAGAAAGTTTTGTCTTATATTTAAGCAGAACCTCCTATGTTCCAGCTTGCACCCATTGCCCCTTGTCCCATCATTGGATGTCACTGAGAAGAGCCTGGCTCCATCCTCCTGACACTCACCCTTTACATATTTATAAACATTCATAAGGTCACCCCTCTGTCTCCTCTTTTCCAAGCTAAAGAGACCCAGCTCCCTCAGCCTTTCCGCGTAAGGGAGATGCTCCACTCCCTTAATCATCCTCGTGGCTCTGTGCTGGACTCTCTCAAGTAGTTCCCTGTCCTTGAACTTAGGGGCCCAGAACGGAATGCAATATTCTAGATGTGGTCTCAACAGGATAGAGTAGAGAGGGAGGAGAACCCCTCTCAACCTACTAAGCACATCCCTTCTGATATACCCCAGGATGCCATTGGCCTTCTTGGCCACAAGGGCACAGTGCTGGCTCATGGTCATCCGGCTGTCCACCAGGACCCCCAGGTCCCTCTCCCCTTCACTGCTCTCCAGCGGGGCAGTCCCCAGCTTATACTGATGTCTGGGGTTTTTCTTGCCCAGATGCAAGACTCTACACTTGCCTTTGTTATATTTCGTTAAGTTTCTCCCCACCCAATTCTCCAACCTGTCAAGGTCCCGCTGGATGTCAGCACAGCCTTCAGGCGTGTCAACCACTCCTCCCAGTTTACTGTCATCAACAAACTTACTGATGGTGCACTCCATTCCTTCTTCGAAGTCATCAATGAATATATTGAACACTGGTCCCAGTACTGACCCTTGAAGGACTCCATTAGATACAGGACTCCAGCTCAACTCTGTCCCATTAACCACAACCCTCTGGCTTCTTCCCTTCAGCCAGTTTACAGTCCATCTTACTACCCGATTGTCCAGACCATACTTTCTCAGTTTAGCTGCAAGGATGGTGTCGGACACGGTGTCAAAGGCTTTACGGAAATTAAGATGCACCATGCCCACTGCCTTTCCATCATCTATCTACCCGGTTATATCCTCACAAAAGGCTATCAGGTTGTTCAAGCACGACTTCCCCTTGGTGAAGCCATGCTGACTGCCCCTAATGACCCTCTCACCCTTGCTATGACTCAAGACGATGCCAAGGATAAGTTGTTCCATCACCTTACCAGGGATGGAGGTAAGACTGACCGGACTATAGTTACCCAGGTCCTCCTTCTTGGCCTTTTTAAAGACTGGAGTGACATTTGCTTTCCTCCAGTCCTCAGGCACCTCTCACGAAGCCCATGACTTAACAAAGATGTTGGAGAGTGGTCTAGCAATGACTTCCGCCATCTTCCTCAGCACCTGCGGATGCATCCCATCACGACCAATGGACTTGTGTATGTCCGCCTTGCTTAATCGGTCTTTAACCCAGCCCTCATCAACTAAGGCAAACACCTCCTTTTTTCCAACTTTGTCTGGGGCCCCAGGGTTATTGGGCTCCTCAGGAGAGCCTCTGGCATTATAGTCAGAGACAAAGAAGGCATACAGTAACTCTGCCTTCTCTTTATCTTCTGTCTGCAGGGCACCCACCTCATTCATTCATAGGCCGACATTGCCTCTAGTGTTAGTTTTATCCACAGCATATTTGAAGAAGCCCTTTCTGTTTTCCCTGACCCCTCTTGCAAGGTTTAATTCCTGGGAGACCTTAGCTTTCCTTTGCCTCCCTACATCCTGTGACAACAGCCTTATATTTTTCCCAAGTGGCCAGCCCCTCCTTCCATGATATTTCTACTACAAAGATAAAGAATACTGTGACAAAAAGAAAAACATAGCCTACCTGCATTACCAACCTAAAAATTCATGAACTGGCAAAATTAGCAGATTGTTCAAGCCCATTAATGAACACGAAAGCTTTTATTTTTAAATTGCCAACACTTATGGTGTCTTAACCTTAGTAAAACTATGGGATAATTAAAAGTAAGCACTGTCATCTAACTGAAGGTTGTGTTGATATATATCTTTCTCTCCTTTGATTCTAACATCCAGTAACACCCAGGAAGAACCTTGTAACTAAACTAGTCTTGCTAAACATCTAAAAAAGAAAAAGAGGGTGGGGGGAAGGGGAAAAAAAAAAAAAGGAAAGAAAAAAAGTCATTAAGATTTGTTGTTTCTTTAGCATACATATTTTCAATAATTTGAAGAATAAAGTGCTTGTTGTTTGACGTCTTTCTTCCACACATAAATATGTGCCTACAGGCTTCAAATGTGTTTTTCTTCTGAAAGCAGTCAACAAACAAAAGCAATATTTAAAGAAAACAGAAAATGCAAAAAGGACTACCCATGTGCTATTATTTTCTGCTGGAAGCTTACATCTTGTGTAGTTTGAAAATCTCTGAATGTACATGCATAAGGGAGCCAAAATGTGCAGTTTCCTTTTGGCTTCAGTGGATACTTCTGTTGGTTAAAGAGTAGCCATATTCTTCAAGTCCACTTTGATATGTCTATCTTCCTATTTGGACTGACAGAAAGATAAGAGTGATAGGGGGACAGGACATATCATGGAGAAAAAGAAACAGTCTGGAAATACTTTGAACATGAGAATAGTGTTGCTCCTGCTGAGCTTTACTCTCTTGAAGATTAAGCATTCTGTTCATCACTATCTCACTGAGTTTTTGTGAACAACCAAAGCTCAGTTCCCATGGAGTGCAAGTCTGCGCAAACAGCTCAAAAGTTTTTATGTGTTACTCTTGTACAGCTCAGATCAGAGAATATGGCATGGTACTGACTAATACTATGGAAGAGGAAATGTTTACAGGGTCACCTATACGGACAATGTAATTTGTATCTTTTCAAACCATGCAAAGTGAGACTGATTTTATTAACACATTTAATTAACGATCACATTGTAGTGAGCTATTAATAATTTCATTTCTGGTCCTACTCTAATTAGCACAAATCTGCACATACCAGAACAGCATGAAATATAACAGATACTCATCTCTACTTTTCTACATGGGTTGATCGTGTCTGAAAAAAAAAAAAAAAGTGTCTTCTACTTTGCAATCCCTGATTCACTGTTCCTGCTCAGTCATAAAACTCTTGCATCAAATTTAACTGTTATATATTTAACAGGAAACATACACCACCCTTTTCTCCATTGCTTTTTCAGATATGCTACTTCATTTACTTGCTAATTCAATTTGTTGACCAGTGATATCTGACCCAATTCATGCCTGGTCAGCTGGACCATGTAGAAGTCTACAGTGAGATTATCTAACTACTTCTAAAAAACATATAAATCTCAAAAAGAACAGGGAGCATTGGATATTTAAATGTTTATGTTGTTGATATATATCTACATCTCTGGCAGGACTAGCCACCTCTTACTCTCCAATAGCTGTCAGTTAGTTAATTTCTTTGTTTCCCCATTAGCTATGTGAAGGTCATTTTGTCTTAAATCAGATTTTTTTCATTTCTGGAGCTGAACCCATAAATCTCAACAAAATACTAGAGCTCTATTACAGGTACAGGTATTAAGTCCCATTATTTCCACGTTTCGAAGAAAATGGAAATGAACAGTATATTGTACAAATATAGCAAAGCAAAATAATGGTAAATAAAAGCTCAAAATAGCTACAAAGACATCCTTTAGGCCAGGCTGTTCAAAACGAACATGCCATCTGCTAGGAAGATGTTTCTGAAGAGCATCTAACTGAGAGTGTCTCCAGTATCTCATTGTCCTCTCAGCATCTAATTCTATGTGATTATCAACCATCACACTCTGTGGCTGTGGATGTTTCCCACTTGTAGCCCTGTGATTGCAGAAAAAGTTAAGTATAGCAAAGCAATCAATGAGTGTGCACCAGAAAGATAATTAGATGTATGACTTTTGTTTTCTAATATAGACACCTAAGGTAGCATCTTCTGTAATTCCTTAGATATTCCAAATGAATGCAGCTAGCATATTCTAAAAATAAAATTGGAATGAAAAATGTAGTGCATGTAAAAATACAGTGATCAAGTCCCCAGAAAGTGAACTATCAAGTAGTTTGGTCCTCTGCTGCATACGTGCTTGACTTACACAAATCTTTCTGTTTACATACCAGAATGCATTTCAGTTAGATTAAAGAAGGGAAGAAAATCATATTTAAGCATGAATCAGACATAAATAAATAAATAGATTGTAAGTTCTATTAGAAAAATCTGATTTGATATAGAAGCTTTTCAAAATTCAGTTTGTGCTTTCATGTATGCTAATGATAGAAGCAAATATGAAAAAATCACACAGTAAATGTGGCTGTATCATCAGCTTTTCTTATTGTCCTTCCTTATGCTTATTTCGACATCCCACATTATGGACAGTTGTTCTTAAAGCATAATTATGTTAGTTTGTCATAAATTTAGATTTGTCCAACAAACAAAAACATTTGGTAAGGAAGTCATAGAAAGTAATTGCTCCTGCTTCTTTTAAAGGGTACTGGGTACAGATGGATGTTCCTTGTCAGAAAAAGTCACATGAAAATCATAGTTATTAAACAAAGCAAAAAGAAGTAGCCATAGGACAAACATAGATTGAGTGAAAACAGCTTTGAGTCAATTGTTCTTCTGAATAAGAAACTACAGATTGAGACTTGTTTATCCAACACCATAACCTCGGTTCTCAAGTAAAACTGGAGAATCCAAAGTAGACACCAAATGCCATTTTTTTAAAATCTCAGTTGAGGATGCTTCTGCCTAAACACTTTTATATGTGATTCCTGGAAGAGTTAGAATTAAATGTCTTTTAGATCAAAAGGGTCACAGCTGGGATGACCTGAAATATTTTGGGATGAACAGGAGAGGGAAGATGAGAAATGGTTACTCCTACCCTCACAACTGAGACATCTTGGAAGAGCAAAAATATCACAGAAGAAAGTGACAGAAAAAATGTAGGACAGTGGTGGGAAGCCTGGTTTTCCAGATATGCAGGACAGTACTTATTTCATCTAATGGCATAGACTGAATTTATATGAGTTTATTTTATATTGGATTTATTTAAGTCTTCACAGATGTTCAGATTGATTCTCCCATAGAAATGTTACTTGCTTCTTTTTCAATAAATGCTCTTTTATTTTTCTGACTTTATTTTTATTTTTCATGTCAAATGATTTTGACATAGTGGTTTCTTTGCAGGGACTTTTCCAAAGGGAAAACAATTTCTAACTTATAAGAGGAGGGTAGACAAAAATAAAAAGTAAAAAAGTGATGTCTGTTCTGTAGATATAATTGAAATGAACACACTTCAGAGGAAGCTCTACAAACCCTTAGAATGTGCAGTAGATAGAATATAAACCCTTATAATATACAAGGATAGGCAGTTGATTCTGAAGTTAACAGCATGTATTTTATTCTGTATTAATATCTCTGGCAAGGTATTTTCACACTGGCAAGATTTGTAGTCTCACACATCTCCAGGACTTTTTGACTTTTCTTTTTTTTTTTTTTTGACTTTTTTTTTCCCTTTGAGTTGATTAACTTATCTCAGGTATTACTGGTTTTGTTGGCACTCGTAATTGTAATAGCCTTTTCTAATCACTGCCACACATAACAAGTGATGTGGACACCTTACACTCAGTGGACTGGAATGATGTAGATCACAGAGAAGGAGAGATAGGTTAAGGGGTATTTTAAAAGGTATTTTCGCTCTTCTACTAATCTCTGAATTATTATGCAAACTGAACATTTTATTGATAATTAGAAGCAGGAAATGAAAGTTGGATTTACATTTAATCCCTACATAAAGAGGAATTAAATTAAAAAATACTATGGTCACCTTATCTGATTATTTAATGTTCAAAGACCTGAGTTTTCAGGCTTTATTAAACCCAGGATGTGTTGTAAGGTTAGACCACATTAAAGACTGAAAGAAGCATCATTCCCTGAAGACATAGCCTGCTCAGACTCTTTTTCTTTGGTAATTCTTGAATTAAGAATGCAAATACTTAGCCTTGAGAAAGAGAAAAATATTACTTAGGTAAAAATTGCTATATTGTTGTTTTCATTCCATGGGACACTTCAGCATCTTATTAGTAGTGCCAGTGCTGGACAGACACAAACATCTGATGAACTGAAGGCAACCACAGGACTTGTATTTCATATAAATAGCAGGGGTGTAGTCCTGTGTAAATGTAAAGTGCTTTAAGTGTCTTGTTTTTTAACCTTTGATGTATTGATTTGCGTTCTTTAATTTGTTTAATATTAATTAATGTAGTATTTTGTAACATTAATATATAAGCTGCGTGAATTCGCAGATAAGAAAGACATAGAATAATAGAAGCCTTAGGCTTGGAAAAGAGCCAAGATCATCTGGTCCAACCATCCCCCTACCACCAATGTCACCCACTAAACCATGTCCCTAAGCACCACGTCCAACCTTTCCTTGAACACCCCCAGGGACGGTGATGTCACCACCTCCCTGGGCAACCCCTTCCGATGCCTGACTACTCTTTCTGAGAAGAAATGTCTCCCCATTTCCAACCTGAACCTCCCCTGGCACAGCTTGAGGCCATTCTCTCTAGTCCTTTCACTGGTTATCTGTGAGAAGAGGCCAACCCCCAGCTCCACACAGAACTGTTGTACTTTTGATATGGCATTGACAGAAACAGATAGCATATAAAACTATTTACTATTTGCTTAACATGATTGCTGTTGTAACTATGTATTCCAAAATCCAGGTGGCAAAGTTTCCATGAAGTTCAGTGAAAACTGAATACTGGATGCATTTTACTCACAATACTGTTACCTTGTTCACACTACCATTGTTTCTGGAGTCCTAAGCTGAGGCTGGTATTCATTATATTAGACATACAATATGCATATACAAGTTATTATCCTTTACCTGCAACATTTGCTATGTGAGAAGGATAAACTGAAAAAATAAAAAGAGTTGGTATTTTATTTCTGTTACCATGGGAAAGAGAGACAGATATCCTGGTATGCTACAGGTCACATGTGGAATCTGTGAAGGAACGGTGAAATAAATCAGATATGTCTCATTTTACTTCAGATAAAAAAATTACTGTTTTATTTATTATTTTTTTTTCAGTGCAATTTCTTGGGGGTGGTGGTGGGTGGTGGGGAGGAGGTATTTGTTGTCTGTGGAAAATATCAGTTCATTAAAGCTGAAATCTTGCATATTTGATTGAGACGAATGATGAACTTTCAACAATAAGCAAGGATAATTCTGACAGAAGTCTGGCTGAGGCCACACTGGGCTCCTGTGGGAGTCTGCCTCACTTTCTGCCAGCTCACTTCATAGTTCTTGGACTAGACAACTGTCTCAGATGAAGGTCTGCTTAGCTCATTTGACCACAGAAACCACTGCTGTACCTCAGGGTTTCCACATTCCTTGTGGAAAGTGGGAAATGTTGCATATTTTTAAACCTACAGACATGGGCCACAACGTCACTGTCACAGACTTGCCTAGAAACCCTATCGATCAAAACCACAGACCCAATAAGACTAGATTTCCAGACAGAATGATGTTAACTGGGTAGAGATATCCTTGTGGCGAAACTTTTGACCAAATTCATTGCTCACCTATATTACTTCTTTGCTATATTTTTCTTGGTTCTGTCCAGGCAATCCTTCAAGTGTCCTGAAGTGGAAAAATTTGACTGCAGCCTGTAATTTGTGTTATACTCAGGAGATAACTTTACTTAGGGCAAGTTAAAACACTCTGTCAGGCCACCCCAGCTTATTTGATCTGCTTTGTAAGCAAAGCCCCACAATTAAATTAAAGGTGATAAAGAAACCTATGCTCTGTTCTGAAAGGTTCCTGAAGAGACTGACCAGAAACAAAGATCAGATCTGAAAAAAAAGACAGAACAGAAGGGGAATTGAAAGAGAAAATGGGAATCCAGTCTTACATCTTGGCACTGTTAGTAGCATCAGAGTCCATTCAGGCTAACACATTACTATGTGATTTTATTACTAGAGATATCTGGTTTTATCTCCAGTATTTTAGCCAACTTGATAGTCATCAAAGATGCTCTTATGCTCTTAGATCTTCTCTTCTTCTTTTTCTTTTTTTTTCTAATCTTAAAAGCATACTTTTATATTGAAAATACAGAGTATAGGTGGTATTGTATGATTTTTGTATAGCAGGAGTTTCTTTACACTGTAGACATATTACTTATACTAGTTAGGTCAAGACCTAGAAACAGATGGCATATGAGCTAACCGGAGTTTCAACACCTGAGCTTGCTTATTTAGTAATAGCTTAGACTTCTTTACATCTAAACTTTAAGTATAGCTATGGGTGTATTTACCAACTGTTTTCTGTTAGCAAATGTTCAAGTATTTATGTAAGCAAACAATGTAGTTTTGGGTTTATTCTTGCTGCTTTCTCTGAGCGTAGATGTATATTTAGTATATTTAACCTCAAAATACTTTTATGAGTTATGAAAATTGTTGTATCTTCTATAGTTTATTTTTTATTTTATTCAGTTGTATGTGTGAGGAATCAAAACCTTGAGTAATACAAAAGACTAGATCAATTGAAGCATGTCCTTGTCACTCATAATGGATAGGCACCCAGTCATACGTAAGTTCTACACATAAGCATTTTATGTATTTTGAATCTATAAATACAGTTTATAGCTGTGAATTAGATGTCTGCATTATCTAAACAGTTTATCAAGGCAAGTTCCTCTATTGTGATGGAAATCACAAACATCTCTAGTCTGGAGATAAAGCTACCTGAAGCCTTGGGGAAGATAGCTGTTGTAGCTTAGCCCCCACAGGCAGCTCAGCACCACACAGCCACTTACTCACTCTCCCAGTTGGGAAGGGGGAGAGAATCAGAAAGGTAAGTAAGTGTGAAAACTCATGGGTTGAGATAAAGACAGATTACTAGATAAAGCAAAAGTCACATGCAAGTAAAGCTAAACAAGGGATCCATTTGCTACTTCCCACCGGCAGGCAAGTGTTCACCCACATCCATGAAAGCAGGGCTCAGCACGCAGTTTCTTGGGAAGACAAATGCCATCACTCCAAAGTTCCCCCCGTTCTTTACCCCAGCTGTTATTGCTGAACATGACACCTCATAGTGTGGGACATCCCTCTGACCAGCCTGGGCCAGCTGTCCTGGCTGTGTCCCCTCCCAGCTCCTGGTGCACCCCCACCTTCCTCCTGAAAGCGCAGCACGAGGACCTGAAAAGGCCTTGGCTCTGTGTAAGCACTACTGTGCAACAACTACAAACATCAGTGTGCTATCACTACTGTTTTCATTAAAAAATCCAAAACACAGCATTGTGTGAGCCTCTAGGAAGAAAATTAACTCTGTCTCAGCCAAAATCATGACAATAGCCTGGAACTGTTTCCTGCAGCTAAGTATTCAAGTTCTCCCTTTTGGTAAAAACTAGATTGAAAGGAAAATAAAATTTGGAAAGATTATATTTCTGTAGCAGAGTTGTAAAGAAATTTGTGCTTCTGAGAAAGATAGGCATGTCCAGGTTACTGCAAGCCCATAACTATTTATACTTTTTAGTGAATATCTTTACAAATAATTAAAAAAAAAATGTCTTGAGATCACAAATCAAAATTTTATTTTTATTCCTCCAAAAAAGAAGAGTTACTACTGGACAAAAAGTACTTGTTCTACATTTTTATTTTCTCTCATTGCTTCTGAGAATTTCCGAGAATTTCAGTTCTTCAATGTACAATAGAATAGACAGGCAGGAGAAAGCCTCCAGTCCTTCACTAGATTTTTGCTAAGCTATTAGAGGTACACTTAACGAAGATCAAGGAAGAAGATCAGGCTCCCCTTAGGCTGAAGTGGAGCAAAATTCTAGATGTCAGCTTCTTAAATGAGACTATTATAAGGAATCTGGAGGGTTATATTAGCATGAAAGCACCCATAGTTTCTGTTATTTGTGTGAAGAAAATTCCTGCTGCTATGAATTGCACACTCTCTTCCCTACTGCCCGATTCCAGGAAATTTTGGTAAGATGCCTACTCTGAGGTATCTTGAATGTCGCCACATTTTTTTCATTGGATGATGTTATCAGCCTTTTTAATTACTCAGAGAAGCCAAGTATTGCTTAGTGAAAACAGTATATGTGCAGACTAAATGGGAATTTTAATGACCAATGGTATGACTTAGATAAAAAGAATCACAGAGCTATTCTTCTTCTTTGGATGTATTAATTCACTCAGTATGTAAACAGTAAAGTTCTATGGTGGATTATTTTTTATTATTATTATTATTATTATTATTATTATTATTATTATTATTCCATCATATATTAAAAGAGTTTTGTAAGCACTTTATTATAGATAATATTCAAACTATGCAGACAAGGATGAATAATAATAATAATAATAATAATAATAATTATTATTATTATTATTATTATATATACTATACTATACTATAATATAATAAAATGCCTACAAAACTCTTTTAATATATGATAGAGAGAAGAAAGTGCTGGTAGAATAAAGATATGATGACAAAGGATAAGAAAAAAATAAAGAAACATAGAATCTTACCAATGGTAAATTTACTATGGTACTTTCTCTGTAGTAGCAAGGAAGGAAATCACTCTTTTACTGTGTCATGAAATATCTGTCTGGGATTTTATCCATACTGTATTGAAGAAAGCTATCCTAATATAATTTCATCTTCTACAATATTTTGTCAGAAAATGAAAACTTTTTTTTTTTTTTTTTTTTTGTCAGAAAAGTGAAACACCTACTCGGAACGAAAAAGATTTCTTTTGCCCTGGATGATGACTTCATAGTTAAAGAAAAACAGTTAATTGATGGATGTCTTTGTCTTGGAGGCTTAACAGTATTTAATTGTCAAAGGTGTAAGGGGAAGTGTATCTCTCCAGAGAATTCTCAAACTATTTTCTCAGGGTTTCTAGGTTGCAAGAACAAAGGGACTTGTTCACCTGAGAACCTCCCACACTGAACAGCATGGGAAAAAGAAGGGAAGGTCAAGAGCATGATTTTGTGAGAGAAGCACAAAGTAGAAATCACCAGATATGTGTATCAGAAAAGAGGGGACCTTAATTGTAATTTTTTGGAGAATGAATTCAAATTAAATCGTTGGAACTTTTTTAAGCAAATACACCATAAAGTTATTATAAAATGATGTCAGATGAACACTTAGTTATCTTAGCATAGGGATATAAATATTTTGAGTAGGAAGGGTCGTATGAATTGGGCTTGTAAGAAGTTATTGTGTTGACCTTTTTTTTGTCGTATGGTTAGGAGTTGATTAAGCACAATAAACAAAAATTATTTAGAAAAGATAATAACTTTCCCTTGAAAATAGTGCTTAGGCAAGCTGATTGGTGAAGAAAAGTTTAAAATCCTCAAACATAACTCCTGAACCAGTATACAAGTATGTGTTGCTGTTATTTACACATTATTCTAGAAGAAATGGGCCTGTTAAAGATTGGATACATAAACAGAACAATCCTACAAAAGAATATATGCTCTAAACCTTTACATAAATGAGTTTACCATCTATGACAGAAAAGATGAAGCCAGCTTTTCACTTGTAGTATAAATGATGTCCACATGATCACTTTTGAATGTCTGGAAAAGCACATCCTGCCATAGCTGTCAGTTTTGCATAAATAAAATATATTTTCATCTGTATTTCATTCAGAGGCCTACCATAATACAACACAAGGATGCTCCCATGGTGAAAGTGATTTTTTTTTTTTTCTTTTCTGGATTGTTGGGTCACAAATCATGTTTTGGTCTTCTGGCTTTTCATTAGCTGCATGTTCCTGTGAATTGACTGAAGAGCTATTCAGTGTAACATCTGTAGCCAGAGTTGAATTATTTCCTCTGGTACTTTAATGCTTCTCCAAAAAAATATAAAAAAAATGCCTGTAGAAGTGTATGCAGCTGTAGGCAGACATGTCAGCTTGGAAATGGTTTCCAAACCTTCAGAATGGTTTGAGTCTGACACATGCTGGAGGGTTATTTTGGTTTCATTTATTATATTTCACTTTCAACACCCCACTTCAACCTCCTGTTTGTGGCCTATCTGAAAACAGATTTCCTGAGCAGGATTGCATTAATTTCACTGAAAGGGAAATTTTTCTGTCTCCTGCACTTCTTCATAACCCACGTGCTTCATCAGTTAATACCAAAGCCAGAAGCCCGACTGTATGTAGTATTCTTAAGACATGTAGCCTTACTTACTTCAGCGCAGATACTCATAGAATCTGTATATTCCTAATCTGGAGCCATTGTGCTAGCCATTCATGTAGGCCTCCTGAAAGAAATGGGTCTGTCAGACACCTCAGAAAATAACCCTGTCCTTTACAGAAATCAGCAGTGCTGCTACCATGTCAAAATCTTGTCACCTCCTCACTCAATACCACACAGTCTATGTGACCTCACTTTTCAGTCTCTGGGTGAAGTGTCCTTGCGTGGCTAACCGCCCTTTGAGGTGCAGGACTTGCCCGCAGAAGCTGAAGAACTGGTGGCCTTCAGGCTTGAAGTGGCCATGGTGGTTTTGAAGGGAGGGTGTTTTGTTGGCTGTGGTTGTTTGGTTTTCTGTTTTTAATGAGATTTGTATCCATTGTATGCTCATTTTCTGCTTCTCAGTTTGGCCTAGAAAGGTTCTTAATGTTCTTGCTTTGGATTTCAAACACTAGACTAGTCCCAAAGTATATTAATCTTACATAATTTTTACTCCTTTACATTTTCCTGTGGTTTTGTATAATAGCTTCTAAGATTTCAGTGGTTTATTTCACAATTGGAATTTTGGGGTTCAGCAAATAAATAACTGGATCCTTCAGGCTTTTTAGGTCTGCAGCTATGATTTTAATCATTTTTAGACTGAGAGAGGGATTTAAAGCTGATTGCTCTGCAAATAGTTACTGTTCTGTACTCTTCTGTGCTAGAAAGGGAAGGACTGCATGTGGTTGTTTGGATCGAAATATCAACTCTTTATAGGGCTTGCTGAAGTTGAATAAAAACATTCTATGATGACGATGGGAAAGATGGATAGGAGGTAACATCCTTCACTCTTAAAAAGGTAGAATTTTACCCAGAACACAGACTAGTGTTTTGGGTCCTTTGACAAGCAGGTTGTTGCCAAAACACCTGACAAATTTTCATTCTGCTCTTTAGATGCACTTCCCAGGAGCTCAGTTAGCTGTCCTGGGTGGATTAATAGCACTGTGGTGAGAACGTGTGAATTTCCATAGATTTAGAAGCTGCAGTGGCCTGACTTTGACTGAAGATACCAATGACACTCATCCAGCTTACCGGAAGAATCCAGGCTTGTGTCTGTGTCAGTAATGCCATTGTGTCCGTGTCAGTAATGCCACTTCAGAGCAGCCAACGCTGCTCATGTAAATACACTTTCTACAATGTTGGTGTGAAACTAATAGGTCTCTAACAGCGAAACACTGGATTCAGATTCAAGTAACAGCAGGATCTGTGTTAAATATGTATCTAGCAAAAAGAAGAATCATTATTTAGTCTAAAAAAAAAAAGTGGGCTATCTAAATTTCCTGTCAGTGGAAAGTGAATTTATAATTTACTGCTCACAGCTAGTTTAATTAATAAATTATTATTTTAAAACTTTTTCCTTTTATTATTTAGGAACATTTTGAAATATGATCATAAAGGCTTTGTCTCTTCATTAGAAGGTGTCTCTTAATGATTTTGTCTCTTTATCAAAGTATAGAAATTTATCTAATTATGCTCAGATTTCCTCTCATTTGACTGAAAGGTGTGGGAGAAGAATTCACCAATTTTATTTCTGATCTTGAATGTTGAAAAAAATGGTAGTTAAGATTTCAACAGTGGTCATGGCAAAGAAGGTGGAGGCAAAAGAGTAGGTATTTTTACTGAAATTCACTTTAATATTTCAAACTGAAAGCATAATCAGAAAAATGGACATTAGGTATGCTCCACCTGCATATAAGTAAACTTACAGAATGAGCACATTATTTCCACTATGCAAGTCCAAAGTACTTCTGTTTTATTCTCTTTTCTCTGTGTACAGGTCTGTATTTTCTCTTTATTTTGCAAAATACTCAAAGCAATCACTGTCTTCTATGTTTGTGCAGAGATCATTGTTACTGGGCCCTGTTTTCAATTGATCCAGAGTACACTGTAACAAACAGGTGGCTTGTTTTCTTCTAGGCAGGAGTTTGAAAGGCTCCATCATCTCTAACAGATTTAATCCTGTATTGAGATAGTTGCATTGCCACGATAGGGTAAAAATATGATGATCAGACTGTACAGACAATCAGATATGATTAAAAGATGCCAACTGGCACATACAAAATGGTGGAGGTTTTCCTACATCATTTAAATTTTACTGTGTCAACAATTAACCCATATAAGTTCAGTTCAACTGTAACTGACAATTTTAATTGTTTTATCTTTGAAAGTTCTGATGGCTACTTGGAAAAATCCCAGCACAGCCTCATCTTTTTGGTACTGACTTCATTAGGGCCACAACTATACTTTTTCTGTGTATCTCTATGCATGTGTTATTATTAGACCTCATTCTTGAAACTCATTGCTCTCTGGATGTTAAATTTTCAACACTGGCAAATAATCAAGTATTTTAGCGAATGCAAGAATAAAAGCATTAACTTTTTTAAATAAAAAAAATAATTAATCTGAAATTTGTAAGTTGGAGTATTGTTACAATTTTGTTGAAAGTATAAATAATTTCAGCTTCTGTTGTACTAAAAAGCTTGGTGTGGTCTTACACACTCAACTGCTATGAACTAATAGACTGTAAGTAAAAAGGTTCAGTCAAACCTAATGGAATAAGAAAAATTGTGAAAGAGAAAATTGGTCCCACAGGTTCTCATGGTTCATCAAGCAAAATGGAATTAGAGAGGAGTGCTAGTACTACTGGCACATTTACCCATGTTGCAGGAAGCCCCATCCAGGCCAGAACATTGCCTCAGGGTCATAAGGAAAAACTAGTGTAAAAATACAATCTGGCTATTAATCTCAAAAAAGAAGTCATAACAATGAACAGTCACAGGACCAAACACAGCCAGAGGCTAAGTGCATAATTCTCTATTTTTACTGAATAGAAGGAGATGCATGAATGCTAGCTTAACATTCTTGCAAGGGTATGCTCAGTTGCACTCATTTATTTCCAGCCCAAGTTATCTTCCACCCTGCAGTACAGAGACAGATAATTTGATAGTTATTCTAACCTGAGGCAAGGGTCTTGTAGGAGAGTTGTGGCTGACTTATTCTCTAGCAATGTGTTGGCAATGATACTAGTGACAGTAAAAGCGGAAATATTTCTTAGCTGAAATAACTTGGAGTGACTCCTGCTCTTCTTCAGTGTATTAAGGGAAGTTACGTGAAGCACACACTTAGGAGAGCACACAGCTTAGCCTATTTCACTGCTGCTCCGTTGTCAGAACATATCATATTCTTACTTACATTCCGTTTCTTTAATGTGTACATTTTCAGAGTCATCCTGTACAATTTGACTCACTTTTCTTTTTGGTAAAAAACACCTTTGTTTACTTCATACACATATGAAAAGTATTTTGTGCTATGCAGGGTGTTGTTGGTGGTTGTTTTTGTTGTTGTTTATTTGTTTGTTTTTATAATGTGAAGCATTTGCAGAGGCATTCTTGCTACCCAGGTCTAGATTAACTTTCATTTTTCAGTGTGGTAGTCTGTAATTCTAACATGAAGAAGTCAGTAGCACAACTAAGAGGGGCTCTACTTGATTTTGCTCATGCATTTGGGGATTTTTGTTAGGTTTTGATTTGTTTGCTGCTTTGATTGTAGAGCTGATTCTTGCTTATTAAAAAGGGAAAGGAAAGGCAAAAACAATCAGTGCCAATGGTACATTAGTTGATCCAAGTAAAACTGTACACATGCCAATGCTTCAACTGTCACTGAGTTACTAAGAAATTTAATTTCCTTTTTATCTTCAGACATGATTTTTTTTTTCTAAAAAAAAAAAAAGTGCAGCTAATAGCAATTTTCAGCTAAAGTATAGCAATGGGGTTCTGTTGATCCTCCTTGCATTTAGAAAAGGCAATTTAGTATATTTTCTACCTCAGTTTTTATTGCTTTACAGCCATATTAAAAAAGCTACAAGATCAACATCCTTGCTCATTGCTCATCAACATAATCATTTATGTGCCTGTTATTTCCACATAGATGACTGCAATATACTTTCTTCAGGGTTAATTGTAAGATGAAATTCCCCTTGACCTGCTACCTTTCTTGTCATATGCCAGTGACAGGGTTGCAGCATTAATTCACAGTCTGGGAGGATATAACCAGCAGGGCACTTCTGAGCTTTGACAGGGGTGGCTCTTACACTGGGGATTGTTGAGTCCATCCTCACCAGCATTTTAAAAATCTTGCAAAAGATTCCTTTGTTGTTCTCTCTTAAAAGTAATACACAGTGATAGTAAAAGAGGTTTAAGATTACAATATCATGACACAGTTTCCATTATTTGTCTGTTTGTTTCGCATTAACAGTTAAAGATATTACAGATGCCTATATGCATTCATACACATGTATCGTGGCCCTTCATGGGGACTTTGTCTACACTCAAGCTTACAGAAATGTCCATATGAGCATACACTCAGTGGAGCATTCAAAGGCACATGGAGGAGGATGTTAGAAGGGAACAGTTAGAAGATAAGGAATATTTTTTTCAGTTTTCAAACACACAGCAAGTAAATATTGTCTTGTAAGTACCAGCTTAATGATGAATAACCCATACTGTTCCTATTTTTTTTTTTTTTTTGTAGAATGTTGTTCTCTTCATCTGCTTTTGATTACATGTGCATGGGTGTGTACACATACACAAAGACATTAGTCAGCTGTAAAATTTTCTACTGAAATCTCAGTCAGTTAAAATGTATTAAAGCTACTACTGGTACAGGTTCTTACTGGGGCAATATATTTCCAAGATGCCATCTTTTGGACTCCGTACAACATCTGCTTCCTGTCAATAGCTGGCTGGCTAACTGCACAGACATGTTTTGTCAAGCGGAGTCATGGAGTGGGAGAGAAACTGTGGCATAAAACTGTAAATGGGTTATATTTCAGTTTAGATATGGAGTGGAAGAGGGAAAGAGGAAGAGGCAGGGAGATGAGAGCATGTAGTAAATCGTGTGAAATTACATAGGTCTGAGATTTGACAGGTCTCCAAGGTGCTTGGTAGACAGCCACAAGGCAGAAAATCTTCAGGAGCCTGAGCCTAGCTATAAATGTAATCTAGATCAACAAGGGGAACAGAGAAACTGAATTTCTCTATCAAATCAGCCAACAGGAGCCAACTGTTTATTTGGACTCTTAATTAAAAGTATCTTTAAATGTTCCAAATATTAATGGACTGCAGTATTTTATTTTAAAGTTACCTAACTTTTTTTTTACTGACATATTTGTTCACTTGCTCACAGTTACAGTGATCGTCCTCAATGAATATTCCAATAATTTGTCTAATCAACAACATTTCTCCCTGGCCAGCCAAAATGGCATGGAATCATTCTACCACAAGCAGATCTCAGTAATCACTCTTATTTATTTTGGGTTGTGATCAAAATATAAGAGGATACTAATTTACTTAATTCCTGTCCTTTTGGCTGCTGAATGGTGAGAGGGATGCAGCCTTTCTTAATTAGATCACAGAATTTGCACTAGCTTGTTCCAAAATTGGATTAACTTTGTTCAAGGCAAAATCATCCTTTTCTTTTACACCTGTGTTCTTTACATCAGTCTGTATATGTAATTAGAAAAACAAAACAAAACAAAACAACATCACACTGTAATGGAAAGCTTGAAAAAGACAGTTTTGCTCGTTCTGGAATTCTTTTAATTCCTAAACAAACTGTTTACAGAAATCCTCTTAAAGAACCTGTTTCAGTACGTTTGTTTATTGAAAATAAATAAAATAAAATAAAATAAAATAAAATAAAATAAAATAAATAAAATAAAATAAAATAAATAAAATATCATTACATTCAGCTGTTCATGCCTGAAATGTAACACATCAGCTGGCATTAGATGTGACAAGTAATGTAGCATTACATCTGGTACATAACACAGCATGACTGGCAGTGCTTGGCTTAAGAGGTCAGAATTGTTAAATCAGCCCCAGCTTTCATTAAAGAGCCTATTTCAGCAGTACTAGGGGGAGAGTCTGTTTTGGCTTTCTTTTCTGAAGGTTCTGCTATCCACAGGAATATAAGAATTAAACAGCAGTGACATGAGTTTCTTTGAGTAACCAGAAAATATTTTAGAATTACCTATGAGGAACAAGCATTTTTTGACACCTTTGGGCATATGAGAAACAGCCAGCATTGCAATACAGGGCTGTCAAAACTCTTAGATTATGTGCTCTCCATTTAAAGTAATTTCTTGGAGTAAACTTGCTGTATTCTACAATCTACCATTAAATGCAAGCTTTCACTCATAGGGGACATATATTTATTCTTTCTTTAGCATAGGTAATGCAGTCAGGTTTCTTTTCTTTTAGTTAAAGCTAACAGAAAACTGCTTCTTGTAAGAATATTACTCACATTGGTAAAGATGCTTCATACATTCACTTATAGACTTCACTTAATAGTGGATTTTAAAACTTGGATGGTCTTTTTGAACAAATGCCAGCACATGGGGTGATTGCTGCTATGTATTGTTTGTATCATATTCATTTTAGGAGGAGTGAAGGGGCAGTGGAAGCTTCTGTGGAGTGTTTCTTCCATGAACAGCCACCAAGTCTTCCTTGGAGAGAGCACTGTTCAGAAATTTCAGGCAGAAGAGCGAGAAAGAGCAAGAGCAAGAGACAGAAAGAGAGATCAAGTGGCTTGAAGTCTGCAGATGAGCAAGGAGGGGCTGCACAGAGGAACAGAGAGCAGACAACCAGGCTCCACTGATGGGAGAAAAAGAAACTTGGCTGGGGTCTTTTCAAACTTTTCTCAGCTTTAGGAAGCTTCTTTCTGTCTAGCCTAGTAAATTTGTCTTCTCCCTATGGAAACAAAGAAACAAAGAAACAAACAAAAATGTTAAGAATTCTAGTTCATATTCTAATTAAACATTTAAAATTATTATTTTTTTTTGAAAGTCTTTTTATCTTCCTTGAGGAACTGCCTTTAAGGAACAGATGAAGGCATATTTACCTCAAAGCTCTGGCTGACTCAGACACCTGTCTCAACAAACAGATATCATTTTCACATTCTTACAAAGTAGCAGCTTTCCTATTCTTGTAATAGTGAAAAGAAAAATATAGATGAATGCAAGAGTAAGATTACAAAGTTAAATTCAGAAAGACAAGCTTCAGTTCTTGTGACTCCTTTGACAATCCTAAAATGCACAGACTAAAAGCAAGTTAGCCTTATGATGTCTAGATTATTTATATAGGTATTTCTGTGACTCCTCTTGAAATTTCACCATGAAAGACTTGGGTTAAAACCACAGACATTTGATTAAATGAATCTTTTGTGTGTAGCCTGTTTGATGGCAAGGGAGTATTTTCATCTTTAAAGTGGTATGAAAAAAGCTGAAGATTTGGAAAAGGTGCAAAAAGTTTGATTTTTTTTATAAACTATAAAGATTTGAAGGTCTAAATTTTTCAGTTTCTGAATGTCCAAAATTTTCAGAATTGCTGTTATGTTACATGTTGGAATTTTTTGTTGGTACTACGAAACTTTAGGTTTCTGTGTTAAGCAGGCTTTTTGTTTCTAACATTTCCAGAGTGTTATGGGTAAAGAAGAGGTATGTAGGAAAGGGTAGAAAAAATGTTTATTTTCAAAGGGAGTATTGGAGAAAGAATGACCCTTCGGATTGATTAGTATATAAAAATCACTATGCTTCTTAACAGTACGCTGTTTCTTTTTGCCACTTCTTGAAGCCAGAATCAATAGTTATTATAATTTCATAAGTGGAACAAAAAGAAAAGGTTTAGGTTTCCAGAAGTACATAGAAATGTGAATATGTTTTGAAAGGAAGGGATGATTTCTATTTTATTTCTTTGGAGGAAAAAAAAAATCAACTATTTTTGTCAGGTTTCGCACTACTGAAAACTTTCTTAAAAGGTAAAGTTTTTCCCTTTACCACAGAAAGATGACTAAACCTCTGAGATAAGTACAATTTAGGACACTATATTTCGTATCAACTACAACTTACACAGTTTTACTTTCAGCACTGTGACATTATGAGGAACCTCACTCTCCTGTTGGCTTGTACAGAGGTTTTGGCACCTAACTCCATTTGGCTATGCTACAAAGGGGAACAGGGAAATGGACCTTGCAGAGAAACATACTACTGAAAGTTAGGTGTTTGGCACTGTTTAAATTCCCTGTTTGTTTCACAAGAGTCACAAGAACATGGGGAAGAAGTGGAAGTGCAATCCTTAACATAGTTGCCAAAGTTTAGAAGAGTTTCTTGTCAGTATAATTTACTAGATTTGTAATAATGGTCCTACTTTCCTGAACTCTTCTCCAATGCCCTTGCCGAGCTACTGTATCTTGCTGCTGTCGCAAGTCCTTGCTTGTCAGTCAAATTGCCTACCATAGTCTGGCATCACTATTTATAGTTGGAGGAATATCTGGTGCTTTGCATGAGGCATTACATTAGCACAAATTACTGCTATCTAGTGGTGACATTCACCTTGGATATGCCATATTATGATGTCATTTGCTATCCAAGGTATGTGCAGTCTGTCAGATGAAGTCAGTTAGCACTTGGTGATCCCAGCAAGATGGAAATTTCCAAACCCTAATAAGAAGCCAAACTAAACTCCAATCAAAAATTAAACTAAAGCAAACTCAGTTTGTTTCCTGACATTCTGAAAAGCTTGATTAATTCTTCATCTTTTGCATATTTTAAATTGCATACAGAAACACTAAAATCCATTTTTAGCAAGAAGTAAATATACATTTAAAAAGCTTATGAGTGTATAAGAAAATTAATGAAAGCTCTATCTGACTATGAACATCAAATACAACACTGATTCTGCAGGAACTGCCACTGTGAATGTTTTTATTCCCAAGGACATGGCCTGCTTCTTGGCCCATCTTTCACTAACTAGTGAACTATCCCACTACATTCCTGATTGCTAGTAGTATTTTTTTAACATGTTTTCATCCACAATGTAGTTTCTCAAAGTACACGTAATCATTTCCCAAAGTAATCTGAAGCAGTTTTTGATTTTTCTTAGAGACCAGATATATACAAAATGCCAGTTCAGCATTGTCAGTCATCATTGTATGTATAAACTTTCTTTTAATCACGAGTTTAACTTATGTTCATGTTAACAAATGGCTAAGACCTCAGCAACATGGACCACTCTACCTTTAACTTGAAGTCTTGAGTGGTGGCCAGCTTTGGGCTGTGTTACGTAAACTGGTGAAGCTGATGGTGTTGGGCTGGTTTGTAACAGAAGACTGCGGGATAACACAAAGTTCATTTTCTTTGCATTCTTTTTCAGTAGCAGTGCATTATTATTTGACAGCTTCCTTCTGAGTTTGCATGAGATACTAGGAATTTACATCTTGCTTGCCTTTCTTTAGTTTCTGCTCAGCAGACAACCACTTAATATTTTCAGATAAGACTAGTTCTATCATTCTGTAGAGTATCCTTATGACTCTTGTTTTAATTTGCTTCTTGGACTTTTTTGTTCATACATTTTTTCTATTCCTATAAGAACAACAACAACAAAAAAGTTTTTAAAAAATGAAGCTAACTGATCAAACAGAAGAATCTTTGTCAAAATGCTGCATTTACAGTTCTGTGAGGACTGATGAGTGTCTACAGCACTTATTGGTTGGCTGAACATAAGGCAATCAGTACTTGTATTTTGTATTTCTATTTTTTTTTCTTTTTTTCTTTTTTTGTGTCTGTTTCACTGCTAATTTTATCTGCAATGTGCTTGCATTTATTTTGCCTGATATTTTTGTGGATACAGCTCAGAAATTTTTTTCTCTCTTAATGAAGAATGAATTAATTCATTAGGGTTGAAATGGACAATCTCTCCTTCTAACAAGATCTGTGTTATGTTATTTTTTTTTTTTTTTTTTTTACAAACCGAAATGCCATCACATTATTGAATTATTGATAAGGAAATGTTTACCTTTTAACAAAATATTAATTCTCAAATACAAATTACCCTTCAGCATCCCCCCAGCCAGTATCAGGTATTGGTCAATCTTTGAGCTCTGAAAAAAATTAGATAACCTTTTATTTCCCATTATATTTTATTTTACTGCCACTGTACTTTTAAGTTGCTGGCACAGTCAAAGGAAATATCTTAAAGTTGTGCAAAAAAGGATAATTCATGCTTTATGTGACACAAGAATAAATGCTATCTCTGTACCAGTTGCTAGCACTAATTGGCCTCCTTTCTCAAGAGCATTAACAGAAAGACTGAGAGGAATGGACTTGGAGACTAAATTGCCCTCTTGTGACTTGAGGTGATTCTTCCAACTAAGAGCTGAGATACAGTCCATGACTGCAAGGAATCTTATGATGTGGATTGCACCTATTAAATGAAATGCATTTCCTACTATAGCTCTTAATTTGATATATTTTTGAACTATTACATAATTATTCTAATTGATTCTACATAGATTGATTCTGATTTCCTGGACTGCACATTTCCTACTGAATCTGAAACTCTTCCACCATGATTTGTTTTTTTTTTTTTTTTGTGCATTTTTTTCCTCCCCTAAGCAACACTATAAATTTCTGAATTGTTAGAATATAATGCTTATCTTTTTACACTTTCTAAAGAGAACCAAACACGTGCACCCTTCTCACAATGAAAAGTTTCAAGGCGTTTGTTTCCCTTTTCAATTTTCTGTTATTTTGTTTTACTATGGTAACTTTTTTTCCAGTTACATATAATGAAGTAATTCTCCATTAGTATACTCAGCACCAAACTATTAATGCAACTTAATACTGACACAACGCTCCAAGCAACAGATGAATCAACAATTGACAACTGGGATTTTCAAAAGGGATGAAAGCCTGATATCTCATTTTTCCAGAAGTGTTGAGCTGGAGAAACACTTGTTGAGCTACAGAAATATCTGAAGCACAATACACTAATGAAACTGGATCCAAATTTGTCAGCCAATATTTAGAAGATAAAACCAGTGTGCAAAAGCTTTTAAATAGAAAGTATAAGAGGAAAGGGAGGGAGAACCAGCAAGGTCTGTGGTATTGCACTTGCATGAGAGATGTGAAGCCATCCTCTGGAAAATTTTGACAGAGGTCTGAGATGCTTACGTATGGATTCATACCACCAGGCATTACCATTAAATTTCTATAGCGTCTAAAACATGCCAGTTTTTACTGTACAGGTAACAAGAATTTATAGACAGTGCCTTAGAAAGCATTTTGAGATCTTAGAGAGCACTTTAGCTCCGATGCTATTATGATATGTTTCCAGATACTTGTCTCACAGGAGCAAGTGGTTGAAGGATGAAAACAATTTTGTTGCCTTTACTTCCTCTGAAGGTTCTTTGTCATCAAATAAGTGGTCATCTTCTCTGGAAACCTCATTGAGGTAATCTGAGGTATTATCCCAAATAAGGTGGGCAAATGCCCTCAGTTATGCATCATCTTCGAAGAAATGTATTCTCTTTTTGACTACAACCCCACCTGTTTTTTCAGTTTCACATGTATCTGCTATTCAAAGTCGTTCGCGAGCATTGTGAAGGTATCAGACAGAACTTTGAAATGAAAATGCTTCATTTTTCCTTCAGTTCAACAGGACACTGAACATCTCAGTTTTTTGTTTTGTTTTTAAGTGTTTTAATGGAACACAATAATAATTATCTTGTGCAAGATAAGACTTTAAATAGATAAAGCACCATCAGCTCCACCTGTCCCTGCCCAGGCCCAGCCCAGGCCCCAAGGCAGCCCCAGGGCCGCCAGCCCCTGCCCCATTGGGGCCGCAGCAGGGCCTGGCTCCAGCTCCCCACAGTCCTGCGCTGCCCAGCCATAGCCCCTGCCCAGCCGGGTCCACCCACGGGCCCATGGCCTGGCCCCAGCCCAATGGAGGTGCCTGTGCCCAGGGCTGGGGCTGCACCAGTGCCCCCGGTGTCCCACTCCTGGTGGGGCACTGGGACGGGCCCTGCCTGCGGGCCCTGCCTGGCCCACCTGGGGACACCCCATGCTCCTGGCCCCAGGGAGCTGCCAGACCCCACAGTGCCCTGATGAGAATGAATGAGGATTTCCATGTTCACCTTAGTTTGTTCACTTTCTTCAGACTTGCTATTAAGCACTGAAACTTTCATTGGCTTCCTGAATTACAAGGAACTCCACAGTCTATTGTGGGTCTCTGAGAAAATCCTTCCACCATCTCTAAGGCTGGGCACTGCATCTGCTCTCAGTGACAAGTGATCTTTCAGCTCCTGCCCCGGAGTCCCTCTCCCAGGCCCTGCTCCCCAAGCCCTTTTAGGAGCACATGGCAGCAAGGGGATGCTCTGTTCCCCTCCAGAAAGCCCCCATGGCTTCCCTCTTCCCTCAGCCCTTCCAGGTCGCAGCAGCCCAGGCTCACTCAATTTTTTCCTCCTGAAGCTCAGCCATACCCATTAAAGACCCCCAGCATAGTGTGCAGTATATTGATATGGTTCTGTCATTTATCACTTTCTGTTTGACAAGAGGGATATGACATACTATCAAGTAAATAATCTGGCCCGTTTAGAATTAGGAACTGTTTTTATGCTTGTAACAAACTCCTTTTCCCATGTCCCTAAGTTATCAACCTATTTCTTTTCTGGCCCAGTAGTGTGGAGAATCTCCAGAACTCCTTCCAAGAACAGGATTTGCAAACACCCTGTTTTTGTACAAATTGGGTGGTGAAATAACCATCACTGCTACAGATACACTGCATATGCCTGTCTGCGATTCAGTTCCCTAGCTGGCCTAATCGACAAAAATATTTATGTTCTCCCATGTGGCATTTAGACCTGAAGGAATGTTAGGTTTTACTCTTCTCCTTCCTATTGCTATGTCGTTACTTAAAAAGTATTTTATTATGCGATTTACTGTCATGCCATTCTTACTGAGATCTGCAGAGACACCTGCACTACCCTCCTCCCCTGCCTCTTCAGTGCAGAGCACCTCTGAAGTAGCTACCTTTGAGGAAAATTAAAAAATTAAAACCAGGAAAGTTAAGCACATCAGGGAGAGGCTGAGCTTCAGTAAGCCACATCAGGGGAAAAAAAAAAAGTGTGCATTTACACTTGTGATTTATTTTTCAGTTTTCTGTCACCTCCTACATCTGTAGTGCCAGCTTTCTGGCAAGGAGAAGGCTTAGACATCCAAATGTCTTCAGGTAGACAGCTTCTGCAATGATTCATTCCTATCTTTTCCATTTTTGCTCATTGTTTTTCTTCCTTATTTTTCAATGACTTGAAACCTTCTCATCCAGGGTCTTGACCGAGCATGTACATAAATATTTTTTTTTTTTAGACCAGAATATATTCAGTCCTGCAGTAAGCTATTCAACTTTCTAAGTAGTGACCTTAGCTCAAAAATAGCATATATAATAACATGACAAACAAGCCAGGTCAGTTTTAAGAATGGGTGAAATTCAAGTCCCCTAACAGAGGGGATATCATGAGTCACTGCTGTCACAGGTACCATACTGTGCAATATCCTTATGCATATGATTATAGGAATCTGCAATTCTAAAAACTGGAATTAATCCACCTATTCCAAAATTGAGTTTCATGAAACAGCCATTATTATAACATAGAAGATTTCTCTTCAATGGTTCAAAGGCACTGGTCAAGCACTAAAGAGATTAGATGTAGTTACATTAACAGTATGAACATGCCAAGCTAAATCCATTTGTAAATTCTTTTATAATTGTCTAAGCACACAATAACACACAAAGTGCTCAACAGCAGGCCAGCTGGCTAGTTCATATGCATTTTTGAATAATGAAAAAAAATGTTTTTTTCTCGTCTAAGAAAAAAATGAAAAAAGGTATTTGAAGCTGTTATCTGAATTGTTTTTCAATTACTGTTACTCAATCAGATGTACTAGAAACTTAAAATTACATTGAAAAGATGAGCCTGCACTATCAGTATAAAAAGCTTGGGGAGAACAGGGAAGATAAACAGAAAAAAACATGCACAAAATTGAAGTGACAACCTGATACTGTCAAAAGATCATTATATTTGATATGGATCATTTGATGAGATAGAGGCCAAATTCAGCCCTGGGGTAAAAAAAGATGGAATGCCCAGAGACTGGAAAAGTAACAGCAGAGTCTTTTATTTCCTTTTTATTTTGAAGCAAGAAATAGGACGTGCACTGAAGCTACAGCTCTTTATAGAAGGTATGAAAAACAGTAGTCTTTTTGTCTCTGAAAGAAGCTCAAGGAAACATGCATCTGACAAAATATTTCGTGTTTTATTTAAATTTATCATAATCGTAGAATCATTTAGTTTGGAAATCCTTACCTAATATTTAGTTGTACAGATTATTCTTCTGCCTATTGCTATTACCATTAGGGCATCTGTTTCACAATGTTGCATTTGTCTCAGGCTTCCATATTTTGTTTTCCCTCTGTTCCTTAGAATTGCTTTTGAAAGAAGGCATGCATATCTCGTAAAACCTCTAACAAGGTAACACGTTGAAAGAAGTGACAGTCACTTAATACAGGAAAGGAAAAAGAGTTTTCAGCTGTCAAGAGCATAAAACATGTAGTAGAATGCAATAAAATAATACCGGTAAGGTCTTGCTTTCCTCTGCCCTTTTCCCCCACTGGTGACTGTTCTTTTCTGTATTTCAGTTGCAAGTGAAAAGCGATCCGGCTACATGAAACCACCTGAGGGAGGGGTGGTTTAAGCCCACACACTTTTCTATCAGCCACATTTAGTAGTGGAAGAATTGTGAAGCTCCTGTGTTGTTGTCACTGAGTAAGAGAAACTAGAAAGCAAAAAGGCAAAGTAGATCCCCCCCAATAAGGATTATTCACTGTTGTCTATTTCTTAGTGATTCTCCATTGCTCCATTGAGCATTCTCTGTCTGCAAGAATGGTACCATACTTATATATCTATGAGTTTTAATCCAGCTACCATCTGTGGACTTAAGTTTTCAGTTCCTGTGGTACCACAGTCCATAGAATTGTCTCTCTACACATTGTTTCTGAATTAAAACAAATTCAAAAGGGAATATTTTAAATATCATATTGTCTGTCTATTCTAGCAGGTCCTAGAGTAATAGTGTTTTAAGCGAATTTAATCTGTAAACCCCAGGAGGTCACTATATTTATTGGGATTTTTTTAAGATCAATTTCAGAGAAGAAAAGGTAATCTCAAACCTCTGTAAAATAATAAGACTGTGTAACAGTACACTGTTTTGTTTGTACTTGAAGGAACTTGTTATATATATGACATAGAGCTTAGGGACTCTTTTAATTACGTATATCATTCTGTACAAATGAACTTACTTTGTGCACAGTAAGTGCAAGAATTACTATTTAAACCCCCAAATCACTGGGGAAAACATGTTATTCAGTTCTTGAAAGTTTATGCTAAAACTAATTTTGTTCCTTGAGCTATTTGGGGAAGAATTCTACAGACAAGCATTCTACATATCTACAGACAAGCAATTCTACATATCAAATTGTGACAATTATGTATACCTTTCAGATAACTTGGCTAGCTATAATCTGTAGGGTTACTGTTTTTTGTCATATATTCTACTTGAAGTCCAATGTTCTATGCTAGAGGTGAGGATTCGGCATGGAAGGGGGGTTTAGGTTATGTCTTGTAGCTATTATCTGACTGTCTCTGGCCTATCCCCCTTAACTTCTTCAGGACTTCTTAGCTCAAAACACAAGTACTCATCAAAATAAGACTTCTCTTAGATGGCTAAAAATAAAACTATTTTAGATAATCTTTTTTATTTTTATTTTTATTTATTTTTGTATTTATTTTTAAAGAGTATCAGCTAGTATTTCTTTTGTAGAGTATCACCTTATTTGTGAGTGTTCATTTCCCTCCTATTGCTTCACTCTTCTCCAGGCTCCTCAGACTGAATTCAGCCCAAATTCCTACAAAATCACTGTGTTTTCTCAGTGGTGAGAAAGACACTCAGAGAACAGTTCAAAAGACCTCAACGAGGCCATGGAAGATAACCTGCTCTAAAGCAGGCAAAACAGGAAACAGCAACAAGGACTTAGAATTTAAGCTACCTGATCATAGCGTTTCCTTCTTGAAACAGTTTTTCTGGTGTTGCCAGCAAAGTTAACTTTCCTAATGTTGTTCTCTGAATTAAGGCTATCAATGACTATTGTTTTCATGAACCAGGGAGATAACATGGTTTTGCCAGAGGTAAACAGAAGAATTTTGTATCCTTCCACCTGCAGTGGCATGGTATGTGAACAGAATGGCTTCTTTTGTCATTTGTCAGCTGAACTGACTGAACCACAGCAGCAGTGATATTACCAGCAGTGATAGTTTTGATAAACACAATCTTTTACATCTGTTTTTAATTCTAATCAAAGGATAGGAATCACTTTTAAGTTCAAACACACATCTATATATATTTTCTATGTTTTATTAGTCTAATCATACAGTAGTTTGCTCACAAAATTTTCCAGAAAATATGACCTGGACTTTGTACAAATATCTCATGATAGAATTATTTCAATTTAGCCATTTAAAATTTAGGTATATAAATCCAAGAAATACTGACTTTCCCGCTATTACTGAGAAAGTAAAAACTGCCTCCAAATGGTTACTTGTCCTTACCACCTCTGGATTATGTCTGGGTGACTTAACAAGAAAGATGGCCAACTTTTAAGTCACAGAGAAATTCTGACATTTTGAGAGTGCTGCTGAAGCGAAGATAAGCTATGTCCACCTCTCTCTCTTTATCTGCAGAGCAAATCATGTCATCATAGAAAGCTGCCAGAGTGCTCAGTTGTTACTTTCACTAAATCTGTGCTGGCTGTTTCCACTCTCCTTGTCCCGCCTGTCCCTGCAAAGGGCTTCCATAATTTTGAGGGCTGTGGTGAAACTGGATGGCCTCTAATTTACCAAATACACCTTCGTGTTGTGTTTGGAGATGAGACTAACATATGCTTGCTTTTGGGCAGCAGACCTCTTATCTCTCAGTCACCACATTGCAAAGACGGTGAAATGGCCTTGTGAAGTCCCAAAAAGTGGATGTGAAGACATCAACTAGCTCTTTGCATTCTCAGATGCATCCCATGTGAGCCTAGAGACTTATATATATCCAATTTGCTTTACTGCTCCCTAACTTAATCTTTCTCTACTCTGCTACTAGACAGACTTGGGAGGCCTGGGAGCTGACCTCACCAGTGGAAAACAGGGCAAAAAATACATTTTGATCTTGACCTTTCCTATGTGCTGTTTGATTTTTCTTTGGTTGTGTTCCGTTGCCAGTGTATTCATAGCAGACAATTTCATTGTATGTCCTGTCCTAATTCCATCCTTGTGTACCTTTGACAGTGCTTCTTTTTTCCTCCTTGGAAGCTACCTCCCAATACCACCTTCTGTACACATCTTTTTGGCATTTTGTTTGATGTAAAGGAGACCAATGCTGCCATAGAGCTTATGAGTTGAGTGGCTGGTTATTCCTCTTTTGTTTTGCAGGAGTAAGTCATAACAGTATCATAGCAAACTTCTTCCAAAAGCAATCTGTTAGCCCAAATCCAGTTATTGTGACCACTAAAGAGCTGGACAATGTTGGCTATTTTAATGTTGAGTGTGTTATAAAAAAGTTAAAATTCTGAGTTGGTGGATAATTTGATTCCTAATGTGCTGTGTTAGGCCTTACTTGCAAGTATATCTATACTTTTAAAGTTTTAGTCAGTGACAGAAGGAGCTATTTCTAAACAAGCAATCAGTCAAAACTCCCTTGTCATTTTAAGTTAGATGAATTTATATATCCAGTAATCTAATAAATGCCCACATTTGTTTTTTCTCTAGTTATATATTTGATGAAAGCAGCTTCTAAAATCTTGGTCTTGAATTAGATAGCTTTTTTTTTTTTTTTTTTTTTTTTTTTTCCCAGTGAAGTATAAAATCTTAGCATGTTGCATGGTAAGCTTGTTTTCTTTTTTGGAAATTTCCTTAGGTCGCATTTTATGAAAAAGTTACTTCGCTCTGAATCTAGCAGGATACCTGTGTAGGAGGTGTTGGGAAGCTTGAAAATGTTTCCATAGATACAAAACAGAGCCCTAGCAGCAGCTTTCAGCCAGGCCATGTAAGCGTTGAGATATTTTTCTGAATTAGCAATGGGCTGTCGGATTCTATCCAAATATACATATATTTTCACTTTTCAAAGTCTTTTTTTCCCCAGTGTATCTCCATTGGTGCAAACTGGCACAGCTCCATTGGTATCAGTGGAACTGCATGAGCTTATGAACTTTCATAAGTGCTTCTAGATAATGTTTTAAGGTAAGAGAATGCATCTACGTCAGATCATATCTAACCAGTCTGACAAGCTTTATTTAGTTATCTGCAATGCATTTATTATATAAATGCTTTGGCATTATGGATTGCTCAGCTTAGTAGAATTCACATTTAGTAAAAAGTTACTTGCAGCGAAGAAAATGAGAATAAACATGAAGTTAGGATACCTGATTTTTATGGAAGAACTCTACTTCTTCTGTATTTTTTCCATGTTATGCTCTTACTGCCAATAGTCTCTCCAAGCTCCCTTTCCTTTCCTGTTTTGTTTCCATGTTTACTACTCTTCCACTGCCTGTTCCTTTCAGATACTCTTGCTATCCTTTCATCATCCTCCTGTAATTTATAAATAGACTGCAGCCAATTCACTTTACCTCTAGTATATCCCTGTGAAGACCACCGGGACCTCCCTGAAATGAAATACTAAACCTTGATATTAAGTTCATAATTGTTATTGTTATCGAATACCTCCGCTCTTCAGAGAGAGACCAAAAAAAAAAAAAAAAAAGTACAGGCTTATTTTCTAAGCTCTTCTCCCAGCATTCATTGAACTCGAAACAAAATGGATGAATGACATGAGGAAAGTTTATTTTTTTACTCTTGCACCTGCATGGTTCAGGTGCCCCGTGTTTGTCACAGCCCCAAGGACGCCGCCGGCCCGGCCCAGGCCCAGGCCCTGCAGCAGCCCTGGGGCCACCAGCCTTTGCTCCACTGGGGCTTGGCAGGGCCTGGCAGGGCTGTGGGGAGCTGGAGCCCGGCCCTGGCCCCACGGAGGTGCCGGGGCTGCCCGGTGCCCCGCTGCTGGTGGGGCGCTGGGCCGGGCCATGCCTGCCCCCCCCAGCCCCCGGGCCGCCCCAGGCTTTAGGCCCCAGCTGCGCCACAGGGAGGCTGTTTGCTCATGGCAGCCAAGGAAAGCGGTACTGTTTGTGTTCTGCAGGTGAGGGGCTGTGTGTACCTACTGCTAAGTGTATGTAGATATTTACTAATGATGTTTTAAGTTCCCACTAAAATTGCTGAGAATTGTGAAAGTTTACTTAAAAGTCGGTTCAACAGTGCTGTCGTTCCTCTTCTCCCCCCCCCCCCAGGTCCCCCCCCCCCGGTACTTCTAACCTTGCTAGCCTTGCAAGGCTCTTCCCTGCCAAAGCTATTTCCAGTGATCTCCAGTCTGAGGGGCAGAGCGTTTGCAGTGCTCTGTAGTTCAGCAGGTTCTTCTCACTCAGCCACTGGCACTGTGAGTGTAAAGAAGGAGCATTTTCTTCTGCCTGTGTCTTTAGTTAGCACTGCCTCTGCCTGTCCTGGCACAGTTTGCTCCTATAATCTGCATAAGAATACATTAAATTCTTAAACTGTCAACAGACCAAAGCCATCCTGTCTTTAGATGTGGTTTTCTCTGTATTAATCATAACCTTATGCCTCATGCCTATCTAAATTTAAATAGCATTGCAGCTAATGGTAAATTATCCTGAAAGCACCTACAAGGTGCTGCTAATACATCAGTCCTCTGTAGAATTTCAAAAGAAGAGAGGAGAGGACTGGGAATCACTACAGGTACAGTTCAGTAAATTAGCAAACGCTTACTATCACAAAACTGACTTTTTCCTCTCTTTTTGTGGGTTCTTTTGGCAGTTTCTGACAGTTCCTTGTGGCTAGTTTTCATGATAGAAATGCTATTTGTTTTCCACGTCAGCTATTTCAATGAAGTTGTTGCATGGAGTTGTTTCAACCTGGTGTGTGTTTTTTTTTTTTTCTTTTTTTTTTTTTTTCTCTCTGTATAGTTGTGTGTGGGTTGGAACTGTATGTATGTGACGTGTCCTGAATAGAGTATCAACATTTCACCTTTAGGTAAAAGGTCAATGACAGAAAGTACTTCTATTGTGTGTTTTAAACTATTTTATCTAATGCCTGTGGTCGTGTAAATGTTGATGGGTTTAATGGTGGGGTAAAATGCCAACAGCTTGAAATAGAGATGAGTGGGTAGATATGGCAGTGTTACTTCATTCCACATGGTCTGCAGCTTTCACTTTAAAGAAAGAAAAAAAGCATATGAACATAAAAATGTGCATTAACATGTGGCCCTAGCTAAGTTTAATAAAGCCCCTGTTTAGTCCTTACTAAGGAAAAGGTTTCTTAGTAAGCCCTGTGTTAGCTTGATAACAACTTGGATTTTAACCTCCCCACCTCCGCTGCAAAATAAGATGCGAGGGATGGGCTTTAAGAGAAAAATACCATCTAATTGAAACTGTAGTTTTGAGAAACACTGTTCTTTCCCTGGGGCTGGAAAATGACTGGTAAAGACTTCATGTGTATAAGGAGGCCACTCTTGTGAAGTTTTTCATTCCATACTATGTATGGAATGAATAAGAGAAGTAGAGTGCAGCAAGATAAAAACATGGGCCACTCATCAGAAGGTTGATTGTAGTGTCAATAATGATATATTCAGTAATTTTTGTTGCCAAATGTCTTCAGTATGCATAAAAAAAAAAAGCATGGAACAATACACATTGTTTATTTTGCAAACAGCATATAGTAATCAACATATTGTAATGTGCATGTGTCAGTGAATATTTGCTGTACAGCTTTTCCTCAGGAACTCTCTGCCCTGGTTCTATCAAATCAGACAATATTGGCAATATATAAAATGTAAAGAAAGAAGAAAAACAGGATTATATGGGCAAAAAGCACGCACATGGATTTTTATATTGATAAAACTTGTTTTGTTACTTGCTTTTGAAGTAAAACATGTTAATTGAGATGTTTATAATATGGTAGGTATTTTAATCAGCTCAGTAATTAGGATTTTTCACAGCAGGGAAAGGGTGGCTATTTAAATATTTTATATGGATTTCCAACTCTCTTAGCTAGAGGTATTAGTCTTTTGTTTTATGCATACATTTGCAAAGATACAAACCATTATATTTCCTATTGTGTTTTGTGGGTCTAATTATAACTCTTTGTTCTATGGGGCTGTTGCTGAGTCTTTTGCACTCGCTATACTTCTAGTAGAGACTACATGAAAGACTGTACCATTAGGAATGGTATTGAGAGAGTTGAGAGTGCCATCACTAAAGTAGTTGGCATGAGAACTATAGGCAAAAATAAAGCACAGACAGTTCTTTGAAAATACGGAATAGAATTTAAACAGGGATGTCCTTGTTTGGATAATCAGGCGAACTTTCTGCATCTTAAGGTTTATTTGTTTCAAACTAAACTTTCCAAAGTATCGCAAATATTACAAGCAACAGCATTCTCTATTTGGAAAAAAAGAAAAACTCATCTTTTTCAAATTGGGAATACGTTTCCAGAGCTACAGCTTGACAAAGTTTACTCCAGAAGTTTTCACTTGCCCATGTGGAAAGCTGTGCTTGCTTTTCCCAATCCCAAAGTAAAGTATGGAAAGCTTGTTCAATCCCCGTTATTTGTCTGCCTTCTTCAGGTCATCTTTCATGATGCTTGAACAGTGATATGTAATGTGTTTTTTTTTTTATGTGGAAAACTGCAGTTGAACTTTTCAAGGTGGTTTGTATGTATGCATAACAAACCTAGTAAACCAAGAACTTCCAGTCTTTTTGTCTAATACATGTTTAAGTCTGTGCATAATAGTACTGATTTTGCTTTGGGCAAATTCTGCTTGAAATTAGGCATATGTATAGCATTTTAGTCTTTGTAAGTGCCTCTGCTCTCATCTCAGAGCTTTCTGTATTCTTCATCCATCATTGCCATATTTTGGCAATTGTTTGTCCTGTGAGTGTAGCAAGAAATAGGAAATACTAATGGGTGTGTTTTTAGTACTCAGTGCAAAAGAGGTCAATGCTCTAATTTTCCACCATGTGATGATAGTATTCTTGTGAGCATTTACTCCAGAAATCCTAATGCTAATGCGTGTTCTAATCCAAGCTAATTTGTTAGTGTGTGTTACTTGGAAGTGGAGAACTTTCAGCTGATTAAGAACAGCATAGATGTGTAATTAATGGGGGGTGGGTGGGGGGGGGGTGGGAAGCTATATATCTTTTGCCTGTCTGGGAATCCTAACTCTTTTCATCGTGCAGGGTTCAATAAAATGCAGAGAATTAAGTGAGAAATTCAGAAAATCAAGGGGGAACTGGGGTCCCCATAGATTGTCAGACTGTGTACATTTCTGTCTTAAGCCACAAAAAGAGTTTATTTCCTTAAGTTTCATTTTTTCACCATCTAAAGCATAGGTGAAATATGCATGTGAATGATTCTAGTCCTCTGAGTATGGATGGCTGCCTTGTTTATGAGAACTGTGTATTTCTGTAAAGTTCTGATAGCTTAATGAAAAAGATAGGACTAATCTCACTTGCTTTGCAAAATAAGCTTTAAAGATGTTTTGACGGCTTCCTAAGTAGTAGGTTCCTAGATAAGAGACTTCATTCTTTGTCATAATACGATTATGGGACTAACTGCCCTCACTAACATAAGTTCTTGCTCAAATTTGTACAGTGGTATTAGCAAAGAGTAGCATCCACCTTCAGGCTGAATATATGTTATTAGATATCTCCAGGACTCCTACTTTTCTGGGCTATTGCTAAAGCACTTCATAAAGGAGGAAATATGAAATGTTTTCATCACTTAGGTACCATTGCATAAGAATTTACGTTTTTCATTGCTAAAAAGGCAGTGTTACACATCTTCTTTGGAGTTCAATGCTTAAGACTTTGATCAGACCAAGATTACTTGCTGTTTAATTATATCTAATGAAGTATAGATCTATTTGTTTGTGTTAACAGGAGTGGACATTTTATAGACAAGTAAATTTCATGGAGCGCTGGATATATTTTCAGACTGAAAATTCCAGTCATCCATGAAATTAAAGAGAAAAGTGTTCTCTTTAAAGGGAAGTTTTGGAATTACAGAGCCTGACCACCTGTTTGATTATATTTTCCTATACAAACTTCTTATCACTTTCAATAAACCTTTCACTATTATATTTATTGGTATGGCCAATATAAGGAAAGGTGTGGTAGGAAGCTTGTTTAAATAATTCTGATGGTAAGAATCTATGCAAATTTTGCTCTGGAATGAATTTTGCCGTACATTTCAGGGAGTCAGCCATCGTGTATGGTTTTAACGGTGTGAAGTCTGTCAAAAATACAGTAGGAGTTGCATCGACAAAAAAAAAAATTCTATTCAGTGCTTTGAAAATGTTCTTTGCAAGGTCTCTTGACTAATGTCGTACTGCTATTTTTGCACAACTTCAAATGTATGAAAAGCTTTTGAATGTTTTATTTAAAGAAATGAGGGACTGGTTCTGTTAAAAAAAAAAAAAAATCCCCAAAAAAAGTGTTTAAAGTTAGTCACAGAGGTTTGCAATTTAGACATCCATAAAATTATCCGTGTTTTTGGAGATGCTTTGAGCTACCAGAATTTGTGTTAATTTCAGTAGCAACTGCCACTGATCATCAGACTACTTTAATGGGAGTGTTCCATATCAAATAATTTCCTTGTAAACTAGTTTACCACAGATTAAATTACTAACCAAATTATTTCTGAGCTAGACAGGCAGACTGAATAATATCAAGACTCTATTCTTAAAGTAGAGCCAAGTTGCCACAGGTACGCCATCAGGACAAGGAGGCATCTCTGTATGGAATTTCCTTTAGCTTGCGATAAAGGGCTGGGGAACCTGCCCTATAAGGGAAGACTGAAGGAGTTAGGTCTTTTTACCCTGCAGAAGAAAAGGTTTGGAGGGGACCTCATCATGGTCCTCCGGTACTTGGAAGATGGAGTTTCTGTTTTTACAGGAAGCCATTGGGAGGGCAAAGGACAACAGGTACAAGTTGCACTGGGAGAGGTTTCATCTTGATACAAGAAATAAGTGAGACTAATCAATCACTGGAGCAGCCTCTCCAGGGACGTGGGAGAGTCCCTAATGCTGAAGGTTTCAAGGATGTGAATGGACAGGGTGCTGGATAATCTCACCTAAGCTCCCCTTTTCCTGTGAAAGGTTAGATCTGGTGATCTTGTGAAGTCTTTTCCAATCTGATCTGGTCTGTTGTTCTCTGATTCTGTATTATCTGCTATTGGAACACTTGTGATGGAGGAATTTTCCCCTACCTCACAACAGGGAAAAATTGGCTCTAGGGTGTTGAAGAGAATTATTTGTGTAAGGCCTAATGCTCCTTGTATCTCCACCTGGCAGCAGTCCATGTGTTTTCCTTGACATCATAGCTCCAGTAGGTCTGCCAAGAACGTAGTGCAGGCTGGCTCCATATATAATTCTCAAATTTAGCATCTCAGTGCCAAAGACTAATCAATAAACCTGGTCAAAAGCTGTTAACCAAACCTCTTTTTGTCATAAAGAATGCTTCCTAGTTGTATTTCAGCTGTTTTGTGTATTGCAGACATTGAAACAGCAGATCATCCTTCTACATTTTCAGTGCAACTTTTATATGCATGCCTAACTGTATTCTATAGTCTTGAAGTGCCTTTAATGATTTCTGTTAGCGTTTCTGAGTGGATTCTTTTCCTATTTCAGTTGTGAAATCCACCCCCATCTCTATTCAGGCTGAAAACATGTCTCGGTATGTCCGCATTATCACAGAATGGAAGCCATGCTCTCACCACCCCTATTAAATAAGGCAGGTAGTTTATTTTCTTCCTTTAGCTTCCCATGTCATGCAGTTTTGGCATTCCCAAAAGCCTTCTCAGAGACTTTCCCTTTCTAAAGAGGAGGATTGACTGCAATTAAAAGATCTCCCTCATGTACAGCAGGAATTACTGTGTGAATTGCCTACTCCGGCTTTGGTCACGTACATAATGCTTGGTTGTCCCTGAAATACAGTACTGGAGAGTATATACATCTATAAACCTACACTTTGTTACTGTGCTTGAGGTAAGTATTGAATTAAGTATTCACTGCAGTATCCAGCATTGCTCTACTCTGTCATTTACTGTCATTGTAGAAGAGATGGTTCCAGATTGTTGTATTTGGGGGTGGGTGGTATTGCAGTTCTCTCTCTTTTTTTTTTTTTTTAAGGAAAAATAATTGTACTATCTAAGCTTTCTTTGTATTTCAGACTCACGTAGAAACCTTTATTTTTGGAGACTAATTCTGGCATTCCTATGTAGTTTGCTGCTCAGGGATGCTTATGATTACAGTTACTCTGCAAAATACAATGTAACCAAGAATGAAACCATGGACACTAACAATTCCATACTTTTGAAAAAAAAAAAAAAAAGTGACAAATATATTGCTACCTTTCAGAAGTCATAAAATTTACAAACAATCACTTAAATGTGTTAATAGCTTTAAGGATACAAAGAGTTCAGATAGCTTCCTGAGGTTATCTCAAAGGAATTGAACTTTTTGTACAAGATGGGATGGAAGTTCAGCATATGAAAAAGACAACCATAATGTTAATAAGAGATAAAGATGTTTCTCATAATCCTGTTTGAAAGTTTGTGATGAAATGTTACTAGTTTTTAAGTTGCTGGTAAGCCCCACAAGACACCGACATGGCTTACTGATAATCATAGAAAATTGTCTTTCATCTAGATTTTTGTGTTTTCATAAAAGACTTTTCATGCGTTCATATCAAATTACTGGTCCCTTCAGCTCAAACTTCAGATGGGTTGTGGTTACCTTTCTTACTGAAGAACTATCATAATGAATAACAATGAGCAAAGGGAGGTTGTCCATGGATGGCAGGGTAGTTTCATTACCAAAAAATACTGGTTTTGTTATTTTAGGTGTCTTTCAGAAAGCATGACGTATATTTATTAGGAAAAAATCCCTCAAGATCAAAACCTAATAATATGTGAAGCATGATTTGCAATTACTTAGCTGTGTGTGTATGTACTATTTCTATGTACTTAACAGGAAATAATAAAAAGTTAGTTTTCCACAAAAGCTACAGAAATTTAATATATTGAAACAGTGCCAAAGCATGCTCAAAGTGTGGTGTTGTCTTACGCATCTTGTTAGTTCTGTAAGTATTTCCAATTTTCTGTGTGAAAGTTGTCATATGTGGGCATGTTCATTAATTTAAGGCCACCTATTTAAAGATCCTAAGATATTTGGATGCTTTGAGAATGCAATTAACTGACTGATTGAACTTTCAGACTTATAAATACCTTGATGAAAAAAACAGTAATACTTTGCTCTTTGCATGTTTAAGGCAAAAATATGCGACATATTATGAGGTGATACGATAACAGATAAAACACCAGTGCTTCAGATAGATCCTCGCCTGATGGTAAAGCCCTTCAGAATTTGGCAATGCTACACTGAAATAAATGAAATCATACTTTTTTATCGTAATAGAGAAGCTGCCTGACAAATTCACTATATACATTTTCAATACAGTTTCATCTAGTTTAAGGTCATGCTTCCTGAGTGCAATTTACTTCCCTTCTGGTACTTTCTCCATAGCTATCAGTTTTACCCGAAATTTTAATAATTTGTAATATATAGAGGCTAAAATATTTCAAATAATAAAATCAGAAATGGAATCTAATGTTTTCATTAGATTTGAGTATTAAATATAAGGGTGAATTCCTGTAAATACACTATTTGATTTTTTTAAGAGCTCTTAAATGAGAGCCAGAAGTAATGGAAGAGATGTGGCTCCACTTTTAATCAGAAGTTATTTAAGAAAAACTAGCAATTCTGAAAAGTAAAGATAGTAGTTCTCAACATGGTTGATTGACAGTACAAGATGGGGACAAAAATTTTTTCTTAAAGCTTAGCTGTAGTGGTAACCTCATGCCAGCACATCCTAACCCTTTAAAATCACATGAGCTCTTGATGGTTGAGCACCAGGGAAAACCCAAGACCATCGTGTGTAAACCCAGTGCTCTGTATGTATGTAAGAGTGCTGAAGTCAGAGAGGAGCTTGTCAGGTAAAATACATTTGTGTTGTCTTATTAGACCTGCTGACATTGAAAACGGGAGGAGGAAAATAAAAAAAAATCCCCGTGGACTGAGAACTTTGACTAGGATAAATCAAGCTCAACAAGGCAGTATAGTCTGGTCAAAGATATGTCCTCAATTTTTTCTATTCGCTTATGTGTACTGGTCAGCCTATAAAAAAATCTTTTTTATAAAATACAGTAGCTGTGTTCATATGAAATCAGTAATTCAGGTCAAAAATAGGAAACAAGACTCCTGATTGCTTCCCAGAAGAGGCTTTTGGCTTTTCCTTTTCAGTGTCTCCATAGCACTCCTAGATTGACAATCCTTGAGAGAAGAGCAATGTCATTTGCTTGGTCTCTCAGTATCCAAAAGCTAGGCAGGCCCCTGCCTGTTAAGAAGACAACTGAGGTTTGAGTTTAATTAAGCGATTAACTTCTATTGCTTTGTAGTATTTGAAGCTAGGAACAGCTGCTGAAACTGATTACACACTGAGGCGAAGCCTGAGGTGTTTGATCAGTCCAAAAAGTCATTTTATGCCAAGTAAGGAATGAAGTGATAAAGATTATTCTTGTCATTATATAACAAACCCGTAATATAACAATAACAGGAGGACTGACTTACACTCTGAGATTTTGAGGAGTGGTCCTAAAGCTGCTTTCCTGGACTTTCCAGAGAGGTGCTAGTACACAGATGTCTGCATTTATCAGCCTCACGAATTAAATGGAACATACTCATATCGTTCCTTCATCAGTCAATTTGAGGCCACATTGTGATGAAAAATCTGTTGCATAAAGTGTAATACATACCCACCCTTTTTTTTTTTTTTCTGGAACATTGGACGGACTATTCAAAGATAGTCTTGGGTAATATTAAAACTGAAACATAATGGTAGTTCATTAAAATCATTTAACAGTTTAAAGGAGGAGCATGCAGGGTAATGCAATGACCAAATATTGCACTGATTTTCAGGAGAAAACACTGAATGTCATGTAACTTGCATTGTTCTAGTGCTTTTCCAAACATGGTAACTTGTGCAGATTTTAAAAATTTCAACCTCATAATATTCCTCGAAGTAGTATACTAATTTTTATTCCATTATTTCATAGTTTCTAAAACTGGTACATACAAAGCATAACTGATTCGCCTGAGTTTGTTGAAGTGTGCCATGTCTAAGAACAGATGTGTACGTGCTTTTAGCTGAAGTGCTGTATTTTGAATATTGAACAGTGCATCATTTCTGAGTGAATCTGTGAAATTCTCTCTCTGTGTAAAAACCACCAATTTTCATGAACAGCTATGTATTTTTTTACATGGAGTTGCATGTTTTATGAAATTATTTGTACATATGTTGAAATCACAATGTAGGTGTCTATTTTAGTCAGAAGGCGGCTTTTTGAGAGGCAATTTTCAGGAGCAGATGGAAGCAACAGAAAATATAGTCAGTAGCTCCAGATCATATCATGGTAGCAAGGATTACTTTATTTCTCCTGGCTGTCACTGGGTGGATTTTTTTCCTCTCAAAGACCTGAGAATTGTCTGTCTTTGCCAAATCATACAAATGAGGGAAATGGCTCGGTAGTCGCTGGCTCACATACTTCAAACTTTGAGTTAGTTTTCATGCTGTGTTCTTTGTCATGATCTAACAAGTTAGATTCATGCACAAACTAGCTCATACACTGTACAGATGGAACTTAGTACGTTCCCAATCAAGAGGCTGCTGTTTTTCTGATCAATTTAATGTAATTCAATACTGTTGTGTAGCATGCTTCACATTACTACCATAACTTTCATGCAGTTTGATGTCTTAAAGATCACTGAACCCCAAAATAGGAGAGAAATATTTCCAATATATCACTGTTGATTATTGGTTGCAGGCCTAGCAATATGTCACATGCTTTTAAACGATATCTAGAAACATGCTGAAATCTTTTTTCCCCTTAACGGCCCTTAAAGGCAAGTTTCTCTTTCAGCAGCAGTTTGCTGTCCCTGTAGATGTTAATTAGCAAACTTCTGAGTCCTGTTAGTCTTAATTGACTGAAATCTTTGCTCCATTTATGGTACCCTAAGCTTGATCATGTTTTTTATCCTTGCTCTGCTGATTGAATTCAATTAACGTGCTCCCTGTTTGATACTATAAATAACCTTTTTTTTTTTTTTTTTTAGAACTCTTAAAATTCCTTTCAGAATTTTTCATGTAGGGTAGGTGTCCCTTAGAATTGTGGATGTTCCACACTTATATAGGGGAGGAAAAGAAGGAAGATAAAAAAATTGGATCACCTTGCTAAGTTTTGCTCATGGGGGAATGATGTAAAGAAAAAGAAGAAATAACAAATAGGACTTAATAACTTGAAAAATTGTCAGAAAAGAACTTGAAGTATAAAAGACAGTAATAGTTGCACCAAAAAAAAAAAAATTCCTTCTTGTGATTGTTATTCTTACACCAACTGTACAAGGAAACCATAAAGAAAGATAATCACAGAATCATCTAGGTTGGAAGAGACCTCCAAGATCACCTAGTCCAACCTCTGACCTAACACTAACAAGTCCTCCACTAAGCCATATCACTAAGGGCTACATCTAAACGTCTTTTAAAGACCTCTGGGGATGGTGACCCAACTACTTCCCTGGGCAGCCCATTCCAATGCCTAACAACCCTTTCAGTAAAGAAGTTCTTCCTACTATCCAACCTAAACCTCCCCTGGTGCAACTTTAGCCCATTCCCCCTCGTCTTGTCACCAGGCACGTGGGAGAACAGACCAACCCCCACCTCGCTACAGCCTCCTTTAAGGTACCTGTAGAGTGCGATAAGGTCACCCCTGAGCCTCCTCTTCTCCAGGCTGAACAATCCCATAATGATGCAGTCTTTAGATGATACAGAATTTTTCAAGTGGTATGGGTATGCAGCTCTAGAAAAGCAGTTTCTTCTATTACGTGAGAGGGCAGGGTGCTAGTAAAATGTCAGTAAAAAAAGGTTTTAGCAATGAGGCTCGGGTTGTATTTTCGTGTAACTGAGATTAAAAATTAAAGAACAGGAAGTAACAGTAGAAGTCCCCTAAATATTCCGTATATTTAGTAAGTGCTTGGTGTCCAGCAAATATAATTTAGTGAGGAATTGTGAGAACTATTTAAAGGAGTCAAGAACTCAGTTACCTTTAACTGCAGCAGGGTCAGGGCACCTGAATCTTTATGGCACCTTTGAAAATGCCAGCTGCTGTAGACAAGGATGCAGGTAGGTTTCATCTTTTGATTGTGTGGGGTGTTTTTTTTTGTTTTGTTTTGTTTTGTTTTGTTTTTGTTTTCCTCCCCTAACTAAAAGGGGAAAACAGTGGAGAAGATTTACATAAAATCACAAATTGGAGTCACAGCCCAGTCACAGACAAATAAACTGGGAGAAAACAAAGTAAAACAGAAGTAAGAAAGCCTGGTCTTCCTGTGCATGCTCTTGTAGAAATGTGTGTGCAGATATGCATATGTGCACATGCGTGTATAAGTGAAGAATGTTACTTTTTGTGCAGGATCAGTGGTCAAGATACAGAGTATTTTTCTCCCAGAACCAAGTGATAGTGGAGAATGCATTTTCCATGATACCCTTACAACATGGATAACTGGGGGATTTGCACACAGCCCTCAGACATGAGTGTAGGTGATGAACACCAAATGTGCTCTATCACTTCTTGTTTCTGGAGCATAAGGACAGCAATGGCATTTACGTCCATTAATAATGATGATAACATCCAAACCAATTCTAAATGAGCTTAGGGATGTCATACTTAGTTTTAATTTCTGAGACAGAAATATTGATGGGTTTTATAGTCCCTGAAAGCCTGTTTCAGAATGGTTTTTGCTCACTGTCTGGTTACAGTCACTTGAAAGGCAGTCCTTTCAAATGTGGTTTTCATCTTGTAATCACACAGAGACAGTTAGTGCTTTGATTTATTTATTTATTAAAAAAAAAAATCCACCTTTGAAGAATTATTCTGATATTTCATAACTTTCAGGACTACAAGAGGTTTTAGGTATTGATACGTTTTATTTTGCAGCATGTGTCTATAGCTTATCCGTAGCCTGTTAGTAGAATGTTAAAAGAACACTTACACCACAAATCTGTTGCAATATGTGTGAGAACTTCCAGTTTTTCACCTTACATTGGAAATCTGACCAAATATAGCGTGTGACCTAATATATATATGTATATATAAACATTCAAGTTTGATTTTTTTAGACTTTCTATACTAATTTGCTATTATTCAGCTGTAATGTTGAAATGAAACTGAAGAGTACTGAGTGCTGTTCAACAGTGCTGTGTAGAGAGCTCCTTAACATTTACTGTGTTGACAAATACACAGTATTTACCTTTTATTATAATTACTATAAAAAAAAAGTTCTGTTAACTGCACTTGCTTAAAAAGCCAGCCAATTTTATGAAATTATGTTTTATTTCTTTTACTAAAGGAACTCTGCTTAATATTAGTGTCCTTTGTATGTCTAATTTTGGTCTCAAGTGCTTGTTTAAACCCAAGAATACTAAACTACTCTGAACATACTTATAACTGGATCAGAACATGGCTTCTTGAAGCTATAACAGCAGAAATTTTTGAAGAAATCCAACCTGGTCCCTTGGTTTTGATCTAGTTAGGACTTGCTCTTTTTACCTAAGGAAGAAAAAATAATGGAAGGACTGTGTCTGTAGCAGAATATAAAACAGGATTTGATCAGAAATAGAAACAATGTCATATGTCTAAGAGTGCCAGAACTACTATTGCTTTTTGCTTGCTGCCTATAACTAGCTGTTTTCCTGGAGTATTCAACCCCAAATATAAGTTAGAGTTCAAAGACCATGCTCACACAAAACATCTCTGGAGTTCATTAAGTTCTCTGTGATAGGTTTGAAGTCCCTAAGTTTCATTCTCCTACTTACCTAAGTAAGTAATTCTCCAACATTCAACATTCTCCATTCTCCAACAGAAGTGGGGAGTCTACTGAATTACTGAAATTTCAACAGATTAAAAAAACAAAACAAAACAAAAAAAAACCTGACCAGCACCACACCTCAATCAACCAACCACAGCCTGTTGTGCTTTTTTTTCTAGCTGTTTCTAGCCATCCCATTTATCTTCCATTCAGTTCATTTCACTGCACTGACCTCTTTCCATAACACCTTTCTCGTTCTAGTTCTCTTTTCTGCCTGCCATTTTTCTCTTCACACTTCTCTTTTGTACATTCTGCCTCAATTGCACCATTTGTCCCTTTCTCATTTCACCCAGTGGGCCAGACTTTTTTTCATGTGTGAAAGGTTGTGTGGTTAATTCTACAACATCAAGGTGAAATGAATGCTTACTACTAAGTTTAAGCAATAAGTGAACCTTCAGAAAACATCCTGTTTGTAATTGCAGCATAGTGGAGGAGCCGTGCGGGATTTCAAAAAACAAAGCTTTGTCACAGGTGAAAATACACATTTCAAAAACCATATCCTTACAAACCTGCCCTTGATTAGTTTTCTTTTATTGACAGCAGACAGAAGCAGAAATGGCCTATTGTCTTTGGACTGTACTTTTTTTCCCCCTAGACTTTTTGCTG
>NC_139721.1:83537469-83582715 GCF_964211835.1 Anser anser | reverse complement strand
GTGTGAAAGCGCAAACCTCTTTTCTTAATTTTAATTAGGAAATATTTCCCCTTTTAAAGTGCCCCTGTGAATACTTCATGGCAGATAATCAGAGCTGAATCATTTGTTCTGTGCTTTCTTCAAATGTGTTTCTTTGATTATGAATAAACATACTACATTAGCTCCAAGAGATTCCGTGTGGGTTTGAGGCTGCTATTGCACTGGATTCTTTGTATATGGAGATGAAAATTCCTGAGACACAAATTACTGGAACAGAAGACATGATGGAGAAATAATATACAAGCAAATGAACTGTGTTCTTGCAGACGTTTGGCATGCTGACTGTTTTTATTTTTTTTTTCTATAATAGGTAAAAATAGATGTAAAGTAGAAATTTTATCTTGGAAGAAATAATGATATTTGTTTTATTAAAACTTATATTTCCTGATGGAAAATTAATTGTAATGGCTAACGTGAAGAGTTTAGTTTGCTGTGGCTTATAAGTCGTTGGTATAAAACCGGAACCATAGCAAAGAGGAGACAAGAGCAGCACCAAATGAAGATGAATAAGCCTGACTTTTGATAGTGGGGAGCAGTAACTGGGCATGATAAACATTGTCAGGAAACAAGTAGGAAAGGGAGAAAGGATGTAACAACAGCCCTATATCATATTGCCCAGAAAAGAAGGACAAAAGGCCTTGCATGGTGTGTGTATGGGGCTGCCTCATGCAAAAGCATCTCACTGTGGCTCCGCATTCTGTTGATTAAACTCGTATTTAACAGGAACATTTGGAACCATAAAAACAGCAGTGCATAATCATCAGAAGGCTTCATTTACTTCTGGCATGAAGTTGGTTTTCAGTGGACCTTTCTGTGATAATTGATTTTTAAATTAAGAGGGACTATTTGTTTTCTTTGGATATGTATGGTCACCCAATATAGTAGTACTAACATAATATATAGCGAATTTTGCTTTTATCAAATATTTAAGTATATTTAAGTAGGTTTGCACTCTTTCAGCCAGCTAAGCTTGATGTTTCATGGAAAACAAACATAAAAATGTTACAAATGTGACATGAAATTTACTTTCAGATTTAAACTAATATTCTTAGTAAAAACACATTAATGTCTTCTGTCATCTCTAATTATGACAGCAATACTATAGTATTTGTCTTTCGTACTATATTATTGCAGATTCTTCGTTATGGTCACTGTATGTTAATAGTGACCTTTTATTGGCAATTATAATGGGTATTTTTCCCCTTTATTTCCTTGGCAATACTATTAGAAGGCAACTGTGATTGCATATACTTTCAATTTACCTGACAATTGTTTTGTAAGTCTCCAGATATGCTGCTGCATGAGTGGCTCTTTCTTAAAAAGGCAAAAATAGTAATTTTTGGTTTTGAGTATCTTGTCATACTGCTGTGAATCTGGAGTTTTGGAGAAGTACTTTTTACCAGATAGCTTTGTTGCTTTCTCTAAACCTGCAATGGTGAAAGTCAGTAAGTAAGCTTTCTGCTTTGAAATTGAAATATTTTTCCTTTCTGGTAAGGAAAGGATCTAAGGATCCTAAGCAGGAAAGGATATCTCAGTTCCTTGTCTCCCTTTATTTTATTGATTACAGGCTGCTTGCTCATCTTGTTATGTCAGGTTTAAAACTGAGCTTTAAAAATTCAGTGGTAGCTGTATTTTCCTGAGATGAAATCATGAAGACTTTCATTTATTTCTTTGCTATTAAATTCCTATTCTTTTAAGTTTCCTTAAGAAAATTACCTTTTTCTTCTCCAAATAGTTGTATAGATAATTGATCGTTACATTTATGAAGTAAATTGATAATTGATCGTTACATTTTTGTAATAAAAATTCTGAATATAAAATATAAACAGTGTATTGAGATTCTTAAAATTCATATGAAACAGGAGAGAGAGAGGTGCAAACCAAGAGGTAGCAACTGACATGGAAGAAATTCATATTACTCTAATGGTGTTAGAGATGGGTTTTGAGGATAAAAGTCTAAGTTGGCTTCTTAAATGACACCAGACATAAAATGACTGAAAAGTTTGAAATGGCAGGAATAGTTTATCTTGGCTACAAGGCCAAGGTGTGCTACAAGGCAAGACAAGATCAAGAAAGATACTTCAAATGTATTTCACTCTTGGGTTTTGTAAAATAATTATAATAATAAAATGCAAGTTTAAAATAAGTCCATCATGTCTCACACAGGCAGTGTGGGCTATGGTAAGCAGGTGTAATTATACAATCTTAACTAGCTTCTTATGATAGACAGTTTGCTTGCAACCCTACTAAGAAAAAAAAATGAAGTTGTCAAGCATTTAGTCAAAAGGGCTTGTGATGTTCTTGGGAGGCTTCACAATACAAAAGGGCACAGATTTTACAGAGTGTGCAAGAGGAAGAACTACAGCCACCACATGCCATCTCAGCCGGAGGCAGACTTATGAGCTTCACACGTCTCCTGAACCAACCTCCTAAAGGAAAATGCCACTTTTGATGGTTCAAGTGCAAGTCTTATGTTCACCTGGGTTAGGACATCGGTGGATCAAATCACTTGGTTTCAGAACTGGTAGAATCCTAGGGCGAGTGCTACTTTGCCAGCAGCATCAGGGAAGTTTTTGTTTTCTTTTGTTTTGTATTGTTTTAAACAGCAGGCCCCACTGATAAAAATTGTCAGTGGGAAGACATTTTCACACAATTGGCTTGCCATTCCTATTATCCTCTAGAGGGCTACTGCATGATGTTTATAGATGCACGGGCAGCTTTTGTTAGTCACCAAAATAATGGTGACATTAAGTGGTATCCACTACCCAGACATCCTTTGACATTTACATGTGTCAGAAAGAAAAGAACAGTTGCCTAAAGCAAACAGCTCTCTTCTCGCTCCCTGTGGACAAATAAATAAGGAAAGGGATATGGCTTGCACTGTTCGTAAAGGTCAGCACTACATCTGATTATTGGTGGGAGCGTTCAGTCAAATTCCTCCCTTAGGACACCTGGCTGCTGCCCACAGCTACTCTAGGTACTGGCGGTTTTTATGTCAAGTGTGTCTTTGTCCATGCTGCCGTGACACTACCGAGGAGCCTGGCAGGTCTGGGGGGTTCTTAGTGGTGGTTTCTCAGTTCTCACTACTCAAAAGCAAAAACTATTACACAGTTCGAGCAGGACAAATTAATTGTCTGTTAATCCCGTATAAAGAGCTAATAGTTCTGTGAATCAGCAGTAACCCTTAAATAAACTTAAACTGTAGCCTTTGTTAAAGGACCATGTCATCATGCTAAGGAACTGTAATCACCAGTGCAAGAAATATCTGTATCTCTGTAGTGGAAACAGCAGCTGCTGCTATTGATTAAAAATTACATAACTAAAGATATGCCTCTGTCAATGTGAAGCTTCTTAGGATTTAAGAAACAGAATCACTCCAGGTTTTGAAGCTCTGGAGTGAAGAGTTAACTTTACAAAATAATTGTAGCTAAAAATATCCCTGCCAGACCCACCTGATAGAGCACTCGTATAATCACTGCCGTGCTCAGACTGTACTCCATCCAAGCTGCTGTCATCTATCTCCTTATCCTAGCTGGGCTCTCTGGAGGGGGTGGAAGTGACAGCAGCAGCCCTCACCCCGTGGTAGAGGAGACGTATCCTTGGCCAGCACTGCCTGTGCCCCTGCCTCCACACCAGGCGATGGCACAGGCTGGGGTAAAGTCACTGAGATGCTCAGAGGAAGGAGGCACCTGGATCGGGACCTCTGGGTCTGCGAGGCTCTTGGAGGCTGTGTTCTGCACTGCATTTATAATGCATTCGTTACAGCAGGTTTCTTCATGAGTTTATCATCCTGGAGTCCAGGTTAAATGCTAAGAAAGGACAGATGCTGCAGCCTGTGTTTGACTGACTGAAACGAGACATGCAACGGCTGGCACACCAGGGTTGTCAACATTTTGTCTTGCTTGTGTCCTGCAAAAGACGACTAACTTCAGCTGCTCTGATCAACTCTTTGCCTTTTGCATGTAGTACTTGATAGCAGTCATCAGAGGTCAGAGCCAGACGGGCTGGTGGGTGCCCGCAGGCTGGCAGGGCCTGTTCCCAAATGTGTGTATGTATGTGTGTGTGTTGGGGTTCCCTGGCCAGGTCACCCCACAGGACGAGGGGGAGCACTGACAGCTGAACTCCAGTAAGGGTCCCGGCACTTGCAGTGTTTCTGCCCAAGCCAAGTGCTCCAGGTGATAAAAATCTGGTGATCGATTCTGTCAGAAGTTGCCAGCAGTTCAAGTGATTAAACCTGGGCTTCTGCTGATTGCCAGTCAGTACATAAAGAGTGTCAAGGTAAAAGCTGAGAAGTGTCGCAGCACTATTCCTAGATCAAAAGATGAAAATTTGGGAGGGAAGGTATCAGGTATGCTCCTGCCCTGCTTGGTCTCTGGCAGCAGTTTAAATTCTTGGCTTGTCCTGGGCCTGTGCCCTGCAAGGGGCAGCCATCTGCCCTGGGCCTTCTTCCTCACAGGTCTACCTCAGTTTCAGGCACAAACCTCCCTGCCCTTGGGAACCCGTGATGAGTGAAACTGAATGATGATTTGTGTAAAATGAGTGTCTTCCTTGTGAATAACAAAGCTTCAAATGTTAATATGTAAATATGATATCTTACTCCTTAGGCAGCTTTGGGCCCTTCAAGAGGTGAGCTCCTGTGTGTCTCCCTCCTGCTCCTGCTGTACCAAGGTAACCTTAACCTCACCATATACCCTTGTGTACCAGGAGATTTCTTCAGAAATCATGATGGGAGGAGGGAGAGAGAAAGTGAACTTGGTTGGCTGAAGCAGCTTAGTAGGCTCTTTGGGGCACTAAGCTACAATTGCCCAAATTAACTGATCAGTGGTTGCTACTTAAAAGAATGGGGACAGGGGATAAAAGGTCACGTTATTGAGGACTTGTCGTTTCTAGCTGAAAGACAGATGGGAATCACAGAGGGATTAATCACGTTTTCTGTGAGTGCTGAAATGCACAAATAGAGTAAGTAATCTGTGGAGAAGGACCCAGCAACAGCATTGGGAAGACTGGAGCATTTAGCTTTGAATGACCTCTTAGTAGGCTCTTCATCTGTTGTCAAAAGGGCCATAAACTCTGAGTTTATGAGAGTGCTTCACAGTGGGAAAGGGGAAAAAATTAAAAAAGAGGTCTAAAGACCTGTTAATTCTAAATAGTTGGTTTAGTCGTAGTGAAGCGTGTTTTCTGTCCTTCAGAGTTCCTAGTGGAAATTAATTCAGTCCTATCACAGTGCATGTCCTTTTGGCATGTTAGTCTCTTAATCTCTCTTAGAGCTAGTATTGTTTTATGCCCCAGTCTTAGCTTTTTTCCCCTAACATGGCCACCTGATTTCACCTAAATCAGTTTATTTTTGTGCCAGTATTACTCTACAAGCCTCATAGCTCTTCAGGTGCTGTCATTCTAAAGATGGATGTTAAATAAGCTCTCCGCTCTTACCTTGAAAGAACTGGAAAGTCTTGTAAATTCTACCATCCATTTTGGTGCTGTACGGAAAGATGCAAGAAAGGAAAACTACCCCTCTTTGATAGTTCATTGAAATATACACTGCACTATGGCCAACAGCTGCCATTAGAAGTCGGCAGTCCATGGTTCAGAAGATCTTTTAATAAACTTCTTCAGAAATACTGTGTTTTTGTAGGCTGGATTTGTCAGTATCTAAACTTTTCCAGAACAGATACTCAGCAGAACAATTACAGAGCATTATAATTTAGAAGCAGAAAGGAAGGTCAAGAGCCTGCGTTAGGAAAATAATTCTATAGTTTCTATTTGATAGCCCTTCTGTGATGGGGAGGAAAAAAAAAAAAAAAGAGAGAGAATTGCATTGTTTGCTCATGTCTAAGGATGGGGAATCGTGAAGATAATTTTAGGAAAGAAAAAGCTAATTTATTACTTGGCAACTAGAATTCTCTTTAGTTTCTCTGCAGATTTGTAATATCAATGCTATTGATACTATTTCTATTTCTAAGGTATCTCTTCTTGTCTAGTTCTTAGGCAGGGGACAGCAGGACAAACAGATCTGAAGACAGACAGCCAAATACGCCCCCTTTATACTTCTAAATTTACTATACGCATATACAATAGACTAGTTAAGGGCACGATACTGATGGATAGCTGCAGTCAAAATGCGGGGTTTTAAAAAAAAACCCAGTGGGAGTTTCTGTCTGATTTCCATTTTAAGCTGCCAGAGATGTTAGCTATTTTCTGGTCTTGTTCTTCATCTGTCAAAGCTGCACATACTGTCATAATCTCTTTCTCTACCTCTCTTTCTCTTTTGCTCTTCCACTTCAGCTTTTGGAGATAGCCTAGTTTACATCCTTCACATATGTGGGAGCTGATTAAACCAATGAGCTATACTTTATTCTGGTGCACTTGTATTTATTTTTTTGTAGCAATCTCCATGTTGTTCCTTACCTAAAAGCATCCTCTATATTTTGAAACAAAAATGGAGATGTTTATGCTGTACTTCAGCATAGACCACCTTGTTTTTCTTTAGAAAGTCTTCACTATAATTAGTCACACAGTCTGGACAGCTACGCAGAAAATAGTTAAAATAAGCAGACAACGTTTTTCACTTCAATGTACAATCTTTATGGTTCTATGCAGACTTGGCTATTAAGTCTATATTAGTTTCATGCTACTATGTCAGTTAGTTATTACATTAATCATAGTTAAATAGCTATTAAAACTCTTCAGCTGCTTTCTGATTTTTCTGAGGAGTATCTGTGGTTTTCATTAGATACTTATGGTATATCCAATAAACAGTATTGTGTAAATTCAAGGAAATGTCACTACTAATCAGAACAGTAGCATAACAAGGAGCCATAAGTGAATTACAAGATGTGACATGCTGGAGATTGTCGATAGCTGAAAGAGATAGGGATGAGTCAGGAGTACTAACCAGTTTTGTTCATATAATCCTCTGTCAGACACATGGACTCCCCCTTGCATCCAAAGCAGCAGCATCACTACGGTAGGGAAGTACCAGTCCACAGTGACTGAAGTACACAATTGCTTCAGTAGGCCTGTTAAAGCAGTATTACACGCCTGGAACATCCTGCGCCTTTGAGGTAATAGATAACAGTTTAATAACAGTTCATTACTAAGATAAATTACTTAAATTTTCCCTTCATTTCTGTGTTCCCAGTAGGCTATGTCATCATGGCAGTGGGGCCACATTAGGGTCTCAGTGACAACAGAAAGCTACTACAGAATAACTTTATTTCTACTGAGGAATTGCAGTGCAGGGACTAAATGGCTCAATGAACATGCAAGTGTGAAGAGTCTGTGTGGGACAGTTTCTCACAACAAGGCCACCTTCTGATATGAGAAGGTTTTGCTTGGGAAAACATTTATTTTGAAGTTAAATTACTAAAGGTGTGTGTAAATTAGAATATCGAGTTCATTTTATTAAAAACTTAAAAGGTTACATTCAAGTCTCATTTCTCATGTGGAAAAATATTTCTCAGTAATTCTAATATTTAGTGGTGAGCCTGATTAGTTTATAGCGTTCTTCCATGGCTTTGTAAGGACATGGTCAACTGCCTACAACCTTGTCTATCTGTTTATTGCCAACTACTTTTTCAGGCTGATAACTCTTATTTAGGAATATTTATATGGTGACACCTAGTGGCTTTAAATTAAATGCTTCTTGTTGATAGCCAGTGACCTTGTGTCATGTCCATTTCTGGGAAGCAGAAATTTGAATTCTATGGGATGTCTACTCTCTTAAATGAACAGGCACCTGTTTGATTCATGATGATGTGTGTTTTTTTTTTGTTTGTTATATTAAAGTGTATTGATGTTAGCAAAGCCTGAACTGAGTATAAAAACATTCAGACATCTTTTTCAAAGCCCATATTAGAAAGGATATTTATGTTCTTCAGTATTTATGTTCTTCTTTTTATACTATGTATTCTACTTTTCAGAAGAGTAGACGTAGTAAGATCTGATGACAGGCCATTGACTTATAGGATCTAATATTTTCACATCCAATAATTAATAGGGCGAAAACACAAAGAATTTAGTTTGTTCCTCTCTTTGGGAGACAGTTGTCTTCCACTTCTGGTGAAAGTAAATGTTTCATTTGATTCAAGGAGTAGGCAAGTGTATTGCGTTTAAATAGATTCCTAGAAAAAACATTCACTTGAGCCTATTGAAATTTAGAGGTTGGTGTACATTTCTGAACGTTTTTGAATAACTGAATACTTTTTTTCGGATGTGAACAACATACTAAAAAGGTCTCGGGTATACAAGCTATCTCAATTATAATGAAGGCTTGCTATAGGTAATAAAATGAGGGGGGAAAAAAGAGAAGTAAAAGAATGTTATGAATATTTACACGCAAGCTTACCCAGAAAAGTAGTAGGTTCAAACAGCTTTTATTGTGGATGGAGACTGTATGCTGGAAGTCTAATTGGTTTATTATGTTAGTGTTGCTGTGGTTTTAAGGGCAAAAATAATTACTAGACAGATAGAAACAGTATAATAAAACACATTTATTAGCTAAGAACTGCATTATCATTGAGAACTGTTTAACATTTACAGTTTTTTTTTTTTTGTATTGTACTACAGGAAGGAGCAAGATAACGATTACAGTGATCGTAACTTTGTATGTTTGTTTTATTTAACTACCCCTTAAAACTATCTTTATTTTTATTTATTTATTTATTTTTTTAGGGCAGTGTAAATATTCCCCGTTTTCTGTTTGAGCCTGAGTTTGAAAGAAGCCCAGCATGAATTCTTCTAAGATAATACTACAGATACAGCATGTGCATTTGGTACCGGCACTTCTGAATACTTGGCCAAGACTAGGTCAATCAGCTGGCCTTCTAAAACTGACTTAACCCTCTACCAGTCTTGCCTTCCAAAACTCGTTTTTTCCCCCAGATACTCACTTTAACACTGGGTAAAGTGATTACAGAGCCTTAGTACATGAGATAGTCTCTGTGTTTGTATTTATTTTTATTTTTTTATTTAAGAAACTCTATTCTCTCAAGTCTAATTGGCTGGAGCTTCTGAGAGAGACAAATCTGTATTTCAAATTAGTAAAATTGCTGTCCTTCATAATTTGTCTCTCATTTCCGTAAATAAATTACACTGATTCTGAACAAACCACTACATATAATCTTCAGTTACCATTTTGCTTCCTTTTGACATTACAGCATGAAAGTAGCAAAATAGCTACTTCTTTGTTTACTCATCAGCCTCATGTATGGTCACAGAGGAAACAGACTTACTACCTATGTTATTCCAGCTGTGAGTTGCTAGAAAGCCGTTTCCACAGAAGATCCAAAAAAGCAGAGCTTGCGTTTGACTCTAGAGGGGAAATTACAAAACAAGTTCCTTTCAAGGTTACATGCTGTTGTTCATCATTATGCTAATGGAGAATCTTTTATATAGAAATAAAAACACTTGAAACGCATAGTGACTGACATTCCTCCATATTTTTTTTTGGACTGAAAATGCAGTATGAGAGTTGTACCTTCTTTTCTTTTTCTTAAGAGTTCTGAAAAAAAAAATCAAACAAACCTTATTTTACAACAAATTCATTGAGGCTTCCTGGATACTTCCTAATGAGAGAAGAAAACAATGTCCCTTAAGAATCTTCTAGATTGTAATTATTTTCAAAAATAGCTGAGAAATCACTCCTGTGAAATAGTAGGCTCAATAGCTTATTGGTGACTTTAAGACTAGTAACAAGCTCTGGATAATATTATTTTTTTTCTCAGGGAAAATTAAGTTTTTTATATGCAGAAATTTCTAAGGAGGATTGTTTATATCACCTGGGTAATTTAAAGTCTCAACGAAAGACTGAAAATCAGCAAACTTTTAGCTCATGGTGCACAGTAATTTACTTTACACAGATGAAGTTTTTTTAACCTGTAATTTTTGATTTTCTGCCTAGAGTGATCATCGTGGTCTTCATGAGAAGAAAACAAACAAAACAGGCCATTTTTCCCTCCACAAGTTTACTGCTCATAGAACATAGTTTTGTTCTGATGAAGGCAAAATCTGTGATACTGATCCAAGCTTTAGTTAATCCTTTTTGCTTCAGAGGCACTACCTTTCATAAGGCTGCCATTTCTCCCTTTCAGACTTACCCAGTTTCCTCCTTTTTTTCCCCTCTTTTTTTTTTTTTTCTTAGTATCCTTGTTTTCTAACTACAGCTTCTGAATACTTACAGAAGATTTTATATGGCAGCTATTATCTCCACCTTGCCGTAACTTAGCATAAGACTTGGACACCTCATTAAAATGGATGTATATTTTCAACATAGAACAGTGTTTTTTTTTCCTTTGATATTCCTGATGCACTTTGCACCCGTGTTAGCACTGTGCAAACCTTTCTCCTTTTCTGATAAAGGAGAATCAATCAATTCTTCTATCAGCTGGTGACCTTACACTTGGTGTCTTTCCTCATTGTTTCACTATCCAGTTTTGGCCAAAAGTCCATCCTTAGGAGCTATCCTTTCCATTTTGCCTCAAAGAATGTTATATGCTGCAAAGAATGTTATATGAGTAAATTGGTAAAATTATGTATAATGTCATGAATCTGATTTTTAGTTTTGGAGTTAGGGGTTCTAAGGTAAAAAAGAGTTAGATTCGACAGTTTCCAAGTGATTTTTCACCATCTTTTGAGTCTGAACCTTTATATTATGTGTCTGGTTAAGTACTTGGCTGGAATGGGACACAGATGGGCTGTCTTTGAGATCTGAATTTTACCTTTATTTTGCTTTTCTGAATCATGTTTTCAGGTAGATTCTAAAATGCCTCAGTGTGATCAACTTAAGCCAGTACCAATGCCTCTTCCGTCAACAGATTCTTCAAATGACTGTAAGTTACTTAACAACCTTCTTTCCAGACTCTTGTTTTCTTGTTGGAATTCAGTTTTGCTAGATCTTTCCCTCTTCAATGTATGGATAAGCGTGTATGTGTGTCCGTATAGAACTCTATTAGATAAATAGCCTCCCTTGTTCTATACTGCCAGCTTTGCAGGCAGGGCTACCATTACCCAGCCAAAATAAATTGTTTCCTTGGCAACAGGAGCCATGTAAAATCTCACAAAACACTTCGTTTGTTTTCTACTCTGATTTCATTCTGCTAAAAGCTGGAAAACTGGTTATCTGCTTCAATGTCTGACTTAAAATAGGTGAATTATGGTGAAGGCATATAGTTGTATCTCAAGACCCATGGTAGACAAAAAACCTGACAAGCACTCAAAAGTGTTTGACCCTTTTCTAGTTATTGGGATTAGCATTTTACCAACAGAGTATATATTTTCATCACACCTCTCATGGAAATCTTTGGCAGTCAGTGACGCTATTTAAACTTGAAAAATCCAGCTAGGTATAGTAGAACTTTCACAGTGTGAAATGACAATGCATTACTGACATTACAGCTCTGCTGTCACCCTTAGGCTTTCTCGTCATCCAGAATTCATAATTCATAAAACATAGTAATATAAAAGGGCAATGTGCCTGAGTGCTTGGGAAAATTACTGTCAACTTCTAGTTTATAAATTTTTAAAATTATACATTTTCTTGATTGGTTTGACTCTTACAAAAATATGAGTGTGGGTTTTTTTTTTTTTTTTTTCATTTTCCTTCCTTCCCTCTTTTAAACCCCCTACTAATCTGCAGTTGGGTTATGTCTAATAAAATTAAGGTCTCGCATACACTGTGCCATTATTGCCAGTCTCTGTGGTACTATTTCTTGGCTACTCCTGTACCTCAACCTCTGTTCTAATTATTGTCCTCTATTGTAAAGTATTCCTATTAACAAGTTTGGGTATGAAAAGTAGTTCTATTAAGACAGCAAAGTGTATTGCTAAATACATTTCTGAGAAATTAGCATTTCTCATGTGATGTACATGTTACCTAAAGCTCTTAATATAGTTATTGGTATTTGTTCTCAGAAGCATCTTGCTTCAGTAAAGAAATATAGTTCAATCTTTTATATATGCTGGATAAAAGCCAGAATAATTATGTTTTGTGGATTTTCTGCAGGCATCATCATTATTATTTATTATTTCTTCAGTCATGCCCACCATTTTGCTAAATGTGCTTTACTTATTACTGTGAGAGAAAAGGATGAAATATGTCATACATTTCATTCTAAGTTTGGCAGACATAAGATATTCCTTAAACAAAAAAGACGTTTTGCTGACACAATCAATATATTTTGCTTATTCTGATTTCAGTTCCAGTCATAATCTCATAGCTTTATAGTCAAGTTCACAAGCAGCTAGCTCTTGATAACTGATGTAGTCATGAAAGCACTAGTTTCCCTATCAGCAAGTGGGGTACCACTGTTTAGAGGATTGATCTGTATGACCTGGTAATTGAAGGGGTGGAGGGAAGGGGGATGGGAGTGGGTGTCAGATCTTAACTTTCAGAAATGGGTTGATCCCCTGTTCATAGGCCTGAACCCAAATCCTATTGATTTCCTGTAAAAAAAGTCAGATTCCCGGACTTTGATGTTATGAATGCTGTCCACAAGACTTTTAGGGTGGAGTTGGTGACAAGTAATGGCTAAACTCTTGGGTCTCTATGGTTTTACACAATCAATTTAGAATCTCATTTTGACTACTGCAGAATATGAACACCTAAAACAGCATTTTGCTCATGACCATTATGTTGACAAGTTGTGTTTCATTCTACCTGATGAAGTCAGTCTGAATTGCAAAGTGTTAGAGAAGTACTTGCAGAAGGTAGCTAAAGACATTTTTATATGGGTGATATTTCAGCACTATCAGATAGTGTTGTCCTCTAAAAATTTTTTCAAGCCTCATCCCTGTGATGGCATGAATCTCTTACACTACTTGAGCCAAAAGCATCATAGCTACAATAAGATTACAGATAAAATGTTTTAAAGAGTTCATGTTATTGCGTTGATATTCAATTAGGCCATTGTAACTCTTGGAGATCATCATTAAGCCATAAGGCTCTTCATACTGAAACAGGCAAAATTAAAACTCTTTGGTCTATGTCCAGGTTTACAAAATTTCAGTGAAGTTCTGGGCAAAACATTCATACAGAAACCTACAGTGAACTTTTTTTCTGAGCAATTCTAGCCCAAGTTCTAAGCAATTCTAAGCAATTCTGAGCAATTCTAAGCCCTATTAGTATGTTTGTCCATCTTTCTTATTTTTTGGAGATCTTTCATCTTGTCCTCCACGGGTCAAAGCAATAAAGTAGAAGTGTAGACCTCACATAGAAAGAGCAATGATGTCCTTCTCTAGAATAAAGCTCGAAATGGAATGTAGCTCCAAGAATATGGTTATGAATATGGATACTTATGTAGACAGTGCTTGAAATCCAGATGTTTGATGGACATGGTCATGTTCCACGTAGTCAATGAGAAGTAGACTCGATTTCTCTTCCAAGCTGAGTGATCTTGTGGGGCTTTTTGCAAGTTTCCTAGGTTGTCACGGGAGACAAATGCAAGAGAATAGTTTATGAACTCACAAAGGCAGGGGCTTATAAAATCAGACTCTTAGGTCATGTAAAATGATGAAAAATACATCTTCTACACATTACTTTGGAGTTTAGTTTCCCAAGTCATGGATAGCAGGATAAATTTTCAGGTAATTAGAAGTAAGTATCAAGAAGAAAATGAGATGGAAAAGTGAGTGAAATTGATAACAGAATTTAAAAAGGGAGGTTGAACTTCTGTTGAAAAGGTGTTCAGAGATATAAATGTGCAAAATTGGACTAAGAGTCACCAATGACTGTATGTCCATCTTTCCAAGAGAGAGTTACAGTATTTAATAGTACTCATATAACAAAACAAACTAAACAAAGAAATGGCATTACTGTCTTTCCCCTACTCTTTTTCTGGTTTCCATTTTCTTCACAAGGGCCATGAATATTTTCTAGAAAGATAATGTAAAAGTGCTCTTTTGAACTTCACTGGGTCTTGACTCTTATATTAATATAATTCTGTTTGTAGAACTAATAAATTACACTTTATTAGCCTTTATTTTGGGGTATATCCTGAGTGACATGTTTATTCTGCTACAATGATAGATACCATTTTAGCACAGAGATGGTGAAAACTGGGAATGTAGGTGTGTGCTTCATTATATCCCGTCATGGACAAGTTTAGGCCTTCTGTGCCAAGAAGCATTCCTGAGTCTCTCTGTAGAAAGAACCAGAGAAAGAATAGCTTCTCAAAGGATGATTTAGAGCACCTAATTTAGATCGCCTTCTGGCACACTCTCTCTATAAAGTTTCTTTTCACTGAGTATCTGAAAACGTTTGGAGACTATCCTTGTAATTTCAGGTATATGAGTTGGTTTACATAAGTCTAGATGGAGAATGGGCTGGGTGGTGTTCCCTGTTTTGACCTGTGAACGGCATTTGACCAAGAAAATTTACAATACGGTTCTTCTAGACTGCTTTTTACTTGGTATCCTGAAAGTCTTTGTCCCTAGATAAGCTTTTCACCTAACAGCTGAACTGATAGCAATTGGAGTACATTAATATACACAAGGCTACAACGGTATCCCAGATCTGGGGCTTGTATGACTTTTTTTTTAATATGACAATGCAGTTCATCAGTAAAATTAAAGATAAAATAATGAAAATCATTTTCATTTGTGATTTTTGTATCATCTCTACATAACTATAAATGGGAAAATAAAAGCTCCAGCCAAGTTCAAAATTCTAAGTTACAAGAAATTAGAAGGAAATATGTGGATAAAAAACAGAATAAATGAGAAGGTGTATTTTCTGCAAAAATACAGAGAGATTCAAAATATAACCTTTATCCAATTTGGTATCCTTCATAGATGGTACATTTCCTATCATGCCTTACAGAAGTTGCTGTATTTTTTCTGAGTTAAAGTAGGAGCCTTGTTGGAATATTGTTTTCAAGGAATGAATCACTTGATGCTTTTCTTTCAAAGCACATGTTTTTAGTCAGCTATGCTGATACCTTCAGCAGCACTTGACATATGCTCAGAGAAGATACTTGGTGACAGGGAAGTCTGGCTCTGAGTATCGGAAACAGACACAACTGCATTCTCATTTACCAAAAAATGTACCTTGCAGTTTACACTCTGCTATCTTGCAATAATTCTGTTATGACAGAAACACAACTCTCTGTAGATACTTCCTTACCCTCTGGAAATGTCAAGATCTTCATTACTTTCTTTTTCTACTGTTTTCTTCCCCCCCTTCCTTTTTTAGCATCAGAATGTAATCACAGATGCAATACTTTATGAATCTCGTAATTTATTAGATTAAAATCTGTCATCACTATGCCCAAACATCCAATTGCAGAATAAATTCTCTTTGTTATCTGTTTTTATTAGTCTCGCTATCAGGCTTTTATTTGCTATGACAGAAATTACATTATTTAAAGAAAATATTTCATACTTTCAAAAGGTGTATAAAAGAGCTACACAGAATGATGTAAAGTATGTTCTCAGAAGATCAGAAAGGGTCAGTCAGTGTTGATAGAAATTTATGGTGATGCTAAAACTTTTCTATCTAATGTTAATATGGACCTCTCTGACTAACATAAAGCATTGAGTAGGAAAAAAGGTCATCTGTTATTTCTTAGCTAATGCAAGAATCGTAGTATCACTGCTGGCTTGTTGTAAGAAGAGATTGTATAGTTTATTATGATTATACAATTAATGCTTTCTACGAAGGGTACTTTGAGATATAGAAATTAGGAACCAAATTGTATTGTGAGATGGCTTTCAATAGGTAGAACTGTAAATAAAGAACAAGTGACTGATTCTATTAGGTATGTTAACCATATTGATCTGTATTATCTACCTATATTGATTCTTGAATGCAATGACTTTCCTGGTGCAGACTCCAAATATGGGAGAAACTGGTGAACAATCTAGACTTCAGGACAACATCCAAGAGAGAAAAATAATTTCTGAGCAGCGGTCTCTCAGTGATATAGAGAGAAAGACATGAAAAGATGAACCTATCCAGCTAGAAGAATGGCCTGCATCAGAAATAGTGTGGCCAGCAAGACTAGGGAAGTGGTTGTCCCTGTGTACTTGGCACTGCTGAGACCACACCTCAGTGTGGGCCCCTCACTGCAAGAAGGACATTGAGTTGCTTGAGTGTGTGCAGAGAAGAGCAATGAAGCTGCTGAAGGGACTGGACAACAAGACATATGAGGAGTGGCTGAAGGAACTGGGGCTGTTTAGTCTGGAGAAAAGGAGGCTGAGGGGAGACCACCTTGCTCTCTACAACTGCCTGAAAGGAGGTTGCAGCAAGGAGTATCAGTCGCTTTTCTCAGGTGGCAAGTGATAGGATGTGAGGAAACGGCCTCAAGTTGTTCCAGGGAGGTTTTAGATTGAGTATTGGAAAGAATTTCTTCATAGAGAGAGCGGTTAGGCATTGGAACAGGCTGCCCAGTGAGGCGGTGGAATCATTATCCCTGGAGGTATTTAAGAGACGTGTGAATGCAGTGCTTAGGGATGTGGTTTAGTGGTGGACTTGTAGTGTTAGGTGATGGTTGGACTTGATTATCTTAAGGGTCTTTTCCAACCTAAATGACTCTATGGTTCTGTGATTCTGTTTGTATCAGCTGCAGCTTTGGCAGCCTTTGTGGTAATCTACTCTATTCAGGAAAATAATAAAAAATGTCCACCTCAAAATGCACTCAAAAATTCACCTTCAATGCTAAATGTTTTGGCAGTTGAGAACCCTGAGCAGTTACCAGCCACCAGACTGAAATCCATGGAGGCTGGGAGCAGGTGAGTATCAGAGCACTGTCCTTTGATACAGAGCTCAAGCCTAAGCTACTCCATTGGAGTCACATCTGTTGTTTTTGTGCAATAGGCACCATGATCTGTGTTTTCTTAAAGTTTCTGTATGAAGTTCATCTCAAAGGAAAACAAACTTACAGGAGGTCTTAGGAATTACATGAAAAATACAAAGGGCTTGAGAAAGCTTCCCCCCCCCCCCTCCCCCCCCGCCTCCACACACACACTGCAGCTTTGAGGTCTTTTCATTAAAATGCTGTAGCCTAACCCAAAGTCGGTGATGCTTTTATTGTAAGCACACTTTTCCACAGTACCTTTTTGGGAATGGTTCCTTAATTAGCAGAAAGGAAAACAAGGCTGGGTTTGTAAGAAGACACAAAGGAAAACAAGGCTGGGTTTGTAAGAAGACACATAGTAAATCAGTGCTCCTTTGAATTGGTAGGTGCTTTTTTTTTTTTTTTTTTTTTTTTTTTACTTTTTCTCTTTTGTTTTATCTGAAGAAGTAAGATTTTTTTTCTGGGAGTGGTATAAGATTGATATAATTGGTGCTAATCTAGAGTAGGCTAGAAATCTTGAGTGTGAAGAAATGCATAACTGAGTAGCAATAACAGTTGTGGTAGCTTATTAAAAATACTAGGGTACAGTGTTTTTGCTTTTCTTCTTATTGATAATAGTCTCTGTTACTACTTTTACTTACTATCTTTGTATGAAGTACCTTTGAGAGCCTTCCTATGTTGAATGTGTTTATAGATTTGACATTTATGAGAAGTTCCATAAAAATCACTGTTACTTTTGCCGTTGTTAACCAAAAGGAGACACTAGTTCTGAAAATAATGTCAGGAGCTGCCTGTTGGGAAATAATCTTAAATTATGATAATTTCTCTGTATAGAAACTGAGATGAAAGTGACTGTCCTGCTACACAATCTTATATTCTGTCACTGAAAATATTCTTTGTGATCCACAAGGCATAATTAATAAGTATTTTGCCACTAGACATGACCAACATACTAAATGTAAGTTTGTAATTCCATTGCTAGCCAATCCTTGCTGATGTTTTCAATAGATCCCTGCAGTGTTTTAGTGTCATAACCAGAAGGTACAACTGGTGTAACATGAAGCACTTAAAATACCTCTTTTATTGCATTTTAGGATCAGGAGGGGATGTTTGTGAACTCTGTTGTAGATCTGCTTATCCTACGACCCTTACCAAGTGGTAGAACTGGAAAAGATGACTGAGTTTTCCTGCACAGGGATTGCGTTTCTTTACATTACTTTGCTGGCTATTGATCTGTGTGTTCCCTAAGCCTTATGGCTACTGCATCGTACATGCCTACAGTGTCGAATTAATTCCAGCAATGTAACTGGTTACCTGGACAAATAACTGTGATGTATTTTCCCTTATGAAAGCCTACGTGTTTGTCTATTAAGGCAAAAAACACAGTTCTTTGTGAAACACAGAACTTAGTGAAGTTATTGTCTTAATTATCAGCTTTCAGAGCTCTTTTCATTTCTAGAACTGTCTGCCAGAATATATAATATAATGTAGTAATGGTTTCTGTAGTTTATCAGGATTAATTGGCCTATTGACAATGAGCTCATTTCTGTTTACTGCAGAAATGAAACAATTCACCCACAAGCATTCATAGAAGTGACTTGCTTAGTTATGATTATAGCTTCCCCTCCCCCCCAGAATATCTCCACTGATTTCAGTGTTGTTACCTCAGGAATTTTGCCTGTATATTCAGTCCACCTGTCTGAAGTCTGTATAGAATTTGTAATTTTGTTTATATTTTGAAAGTGCCTGAGAGCAATAAATACTGAAACTCTGATATTCATGTGTGTGTTTGTGCCACAGAGTAAGGAAAAAAAAAAAGTTGTCTTTTAATCAATAGGAAATGCGTGGCTTTTTATTTTCTTTTTTCTCTCTCTCTCTAATCCTTATTACTGTCACAGAATTTACTAACTAGTGATTTGAAAATTGTGTTGCTCTGCCTCCCAAATATTCTTTGCATTCATCTTTTCCTGAGAAAAAAATAAATCCAGAGATTCTCTGGAAGGAGAACTTCCTCATAGCCTTCAGAAGACTCCTTTGCTCCTCTGGATATCAGAGTATTCTGCAAGTCTCTGTTTCCACTTAAAACAATAGCTGCCTCTCTGGGGATCAAGGGGAAAAGCAAAATAAAATTTAGAAAACATACTGTTCTGTATCTTGGCAAGGAACTTACCTAATCCAAATGTGATTTTTGGTCTGCTTATTATTAGTTCCAACACACTTATTTTTCTCTCTAAATACAAAAACCCAGCATAATTTAGGACCCCGATGTATTCTGAAATACGTGAAATATTTTTTTCCAAATGCCTACAGGTTTCAGTTCTGCAGCTCTCCATCTGTTAGGTGAATGTTTGGGTTGCTGTTTTTATTATTTTTATTTATTTTTCAAAGACGGCCCCAGCAGCTGTGCTCTCAGAAAGACCTAAACTCTCACCAAGTTCACTGTGAAACATTAAGAATTCCACAACAACTGGTATTAGCTTTATTTTATTATAATAGTTGTCTTACTTTTTGCATTGGGATTATTATTATTATTATTATTATTTATTGGGCTTTGAAAGGTGCTCAGTTCTTCCAATTAACCACTGGAGTTAACTGAGGCAAGAAGAAAGATCTGGGAATGCTCAGCCTGGAGAAGAGGAGTCTCGGGGCATTGCATGAATGCCCACAAATACCTGAAGGGAAGGTACAAAGAAGGCAGGGTCAGGCTCTTCTCAGTTGTGCCCAGTGACTGGGCAAGAGGCAATGGCACACTGGCACACAGGAGGTGCTGCCTGAACATCAGGAAACTTTTTCTGTGTGCAAGTGACAGAGCACTGGCACAGGATGCCAGAGAGATGGTGGAGTCTCCATCCCTGAATGCTTTCAAAACCCAAAGGGACATGGTCTTCGGCAACTGGCTGTAGGTGACCCTGCGTGAGCAGGGTGGGTTAGACCAGATGGCCACCGGAGGTCCCTGCCAATCTCGGCCATTCTGTGATTTCATCATTCTGTGAAATGTGCCTACGGTAGTCAGACAAATGGCATCGCTTCTGTTTGAGAAATTGTTGAATTTAATAGGAAAAAGGTATGTTTTTTGTTTGTTTGTTTTAATCTTAGACTTCTGGATTGCTTCAACTGCTTAGAAATAGGGTGGTGGTTTTTTTTTGTTGTTTGTTTGTTTTTGTGGTTTTGGTTTTACTTACTTTCTAAGGACATGCTGTTGAAGACCTGCTACTCTTAACAAGATGGCAACAGATTGTAAGAGAGAAAATACTAAAAAAATGCACCCCCTTATTGCCCCCACCTTAAAAAAATTCCACAGCCAAAACCATAACAATTCTGGTTTCAGAGGTAAGAATTTATTCTATGAAAGTCCATGCAAACTGTTCTACCTGACCTGTAATCTATGTGGTGGACTACTCTTTAGAAAACTGGAGCCTGAAATCACAATGCTATTTTGTGCATGCATCTCAAGGGCCATCTGAAGATGGCCAAGAGAAGCACGTTTGTAGCTTCTACCTGAAATTGCACTGCTAGTATCTAGCACTATTTTAAACTGTAGTTTACTCTGGAAATCTGTAAAGCATATTAAGTTACCAAACCCTACACAGTATAGGAGTGAGTGGATTCAAACCATCGAGTGCAGCCTGAAAATCCATTATCTGGCTAATACTTCAGAACAAGCATAGTCAGGATCTGTTGAATCTATATGGGTTAAATAGATAACATGAATTTTCTTCCTTGTCAGGCCCCTTGACTTCATCTATTTTCTGCTCCCTGGTGCTCTGCTCACAGAAGAAATAGGAATTCCTGAGCCCACTTATAATACATAGAAAAATGATGGAGGAGAGGGAGCTATGTCAGACCTGCCAGCAAGAAGTAAATAAATAAATAAATAAAAATAGGGCTGCCTTGTATGTACACTTAAAATATTGTGTTACTTAAAAATAATGCCACTTGAAAAGCCTGCCTATTACTGTTTTACTGGCTGCTAACTTCACTTTGGCAAACCTTACAGCAAATAGTCACATAGTTCCATAACCTTCAGACTTCCTAGGCATAACAGAAGTTATCCCATAACCTACAGTGGAAACTGTTGTTTGAAGAACCAGCTGTACCACTCCCTCCAATATATTCTCTTTCTAAGTGAATTTTAATCGCTATGGGTTGATTTGCAGTGGGTGAGGCAGGCTTATGAGGTGATTAGTATGCCCAAACTCATTTTGAAAGGAGTTGCGCTCTCTTTTTTATCTGTCTGAAACCTTTACTTTGTAGGAGAAAAGGGTAAGTGAAAATGACTTTTTTTTTTTTTTTTTAGATTATTCAAGCACAGATTGTCTGTTTGTACTTTTTTTTTTTAATGCTAAATTTCTGGCTGATTACTGTGCAAGGTTGCTGAGACGGAAGAGCTACAGAGGCAGATAAATTCTTTGCTTAATTAAAATCACAGCTAATCTCTTTGGGGAGTTGTTTTTCAAAATGTTCTAATGGTCAGCTCAAGTTTGTGGAAAGCGATACAGTGTGAGAAGTAGCAAAGCATCTTGAGAGGATAAGACTAATGACTTCTTATTTTTCCCTGACAGTGAAATAGGTGGGTATCTGAGGTGTCCCATACTCTTACAGATGAAGAGTACACCTTGCCTAACTGGAGAGTTGAGGCAATGCCAGTGGCATATCACAAGATATTTCTGGTGTTCAGCAAGTTTCAGATTAACAGTGTGAATGCTTATGTCTGTGGGGAAGACTAGGCTGAATGCAGTTACAGTGTCTCACACTTCACGAACCTTTTAACTTAAGAATGTTGCTACAGTGCTGGCAGTATCTGAACAATGCCATCAGCACTTTATCTGTTCTTATGCGCCAGTGTTAAAATCTTGTTACAGTCTATCATCTGGTGCTGCGTGTACTCTGAAAATATTACCAAAACACTTGAGTAAGAAGGAAGTCAGCTCAAGGAGTATTGATTCTTGAGAGAAGGCAAGCAGCTTGTGTGGCAATTAAGTGATTTCAGTGGTTCGAGTCTGAACCGTGATTCAACATACTGAAAAGTTGGGAGCATTTATAAAGCTTTCTTGATTTGGGTGGTGTTGCTGGTATATACCACTGGGACACCAGCAATCTGGGAAGTGTCCCACAGAAGCAGCATGCTCAAAAAGATTGGAGAGAAAGAGAAATGGATGTGCAATAAAGCAAATGCCATAGAATCATGGAATCACAGAATGGTTTGGATTGGAAACCTTCCACCTTTCACCACACCAAATGAAGTTCAATTGTAGAATGGTTTGGGTTTGGGTTTGACCTTAAAGATCATCTAATTCCAGCCCCCCTGCCTGAGGGGCTTTCCTGTAGGCCTTCTTTAGGTACTGGAAGGCCGCTATAAGGTCTCCCTGGAGACTTCTCTTCTCCATGCTGATGAACACTCCCAACTCCCTCAGCCTGTCTTTGTAGGAGAGGTGCTCCAGCCCTCTGACCATCTTTGTGGTCCTCCTTTGGACTCACTGTAATAAGTCCAAGTCCTTCTTGTGCTGGGGCCTCCAGAGCTGAACGTAGGGCTTCAGGTGGGGTCTCACGAGAGCAGAGCAGAGGTGAAGAGTCCCCTCCCTCACACTGCTGGCCACGCTGCTTTTGGTACAGCCCAGGATATGGTTGGCTTCTTGGGCTGCAAGCGCACGCTGCTGGCTCGTGTTGAGCTTCTTGTCAACCAACACCCCCAGGTCCTACTGCTCAGGGCTGCTCTCAATCCATTCTCCATCCAGCTTGTATTTGTACTTGGGATTGCCTTTTGGGATGTCCTTTTAGTTTCAATCATTCTTAAAATCAAACAGAAGTCTTGAATTAAATTAAGTTTCTCAAAATATTGAGGAAAAATTTTCTTTGACAAGATCTTAAGTGCTGAGTAGATGTGTTACTTTAACTGAATGCCAGCCAGTAGATGTTCTGTATTTTTCTGGCAGATCTTGATGATTCTGTAGGACTGGACACTGTATTTTTAGCTATGATGAAAAGAAGAGTGAGCGGCAATTTCCTGACCCTCATCAGATTCCTTCTTCAGTTGTTTTGGAAGACTGATTAATTTCAAAGCATTCAAATGAAAGCAGGATAACATTTTAAAGTTAATCAAGACCTGCTTTTCTGCAGCTGTGAAAGCCAACAAATATCTGTTCAGTAGAGTTGTAAGTAAAGGTGGTACATAATCAAATGAAGCTAGCAACTGTATGTATGTCTTCTTCCAGGTCTCTCAGTTTACCTCTCTTTTAATGCGGAGGTTTTCCTTCTTTCTCCACACAGACACAGGCATATACACCAGGACTGTATCATATCTAACTTCTCCATACAGAACAGGTGAAATCTGCAGAAACATCCTTAATCATCTCTTCTTTCTTCCCAGTTTCCCCTCTGACTCACTCATGAAAGCTTCTCTCTCTGTTGTCTGTTCAGTTTGGAGTTTTTTGAGAGGAGCCAGAGCACAGCCAGTCTTCGGTAACCTGAGTGCAGTAAGTGTAAAAGTGATGCTTTTAAAAGCACAGACTGCAGAGGATGAGGATTTGGAAACATAACTTCCAATCACAGTTGGTGAAGCGTCTGTTTTTAAATCACATCAGCATATTTAATTTCTTTACTAGTGGTAGTTCACTAGTGCTGTGTGAAAGTTCCTTTATGAGAGGACTGAATCTCAGTATTTAAAGATGTCTCAGTCAGAGACACTCAGAAACAAGAACTGTATCAAGGGATTTCTGTAGTTAATGAACAGCTAGTACCAAAAAGTCAAAGTGCAAATTAGTGGCAGGATTATTTTCAATAATCAATGGGTTTAGGGGCTGGCATCTCCAGCAGTGTGTTAGGACAGACCTTGCTGTACAATAGAATAACTAAGCAGTAGTAAAGCTTCAGGTGCAAATGCCTGGAGTTTTGTATCTTCTACTTGCATGAATCCTATACAGTGGAATGTCTTAAGGAGCTGACAGTGCCTTATTTAAGTAAATTTTCCATCAACAGAGAGAGGATTTTATTTTTTTTTATTTTTTTATTTTTAACTCAGCCTCCACAATGACAATTAAATAAATGATCTACTTTATTTCACAAATTAACTAATGTGGCAACAGCTTCCATGAATTGCTAGATGCTGCAGCATGTGCAGATCAGTGCTGGATTCAGAGTCCAATAACACTTGCCTCCCACTCCGAGCTGAGATAGCTGCACTACTAAACATGTTTGCTGTTGTACCTGCAATGCATAGTTCTTCCAGGCTTTCAGTGGGGTACCGACTTGATATAAAATCCTTCGCATTCGGTGTATGCCAGCCCTCATTTCAGCAAAGTAGAACAACCACAATAGAAAAGGCTCGGTGTCACTCCATAACTTAAATTAACTGGCAACTTAACTAGGATGTGGGACATGTGGCTTGATGTGGCCGGTCTGTCTGATTCACTGCAAAAAGGTAACATAGGATTTTCTGAAGTCCAGATAAATACTGTTCTACTTGTTTAGCAAGCTGACTTTTTTTTTTTTTAAGCTCAGAAGTGTCTGCTTTATTTGAAATTTTCCTTTGTCCTTTTGCATTTGTGAAAATTCACAAGTAGATTTTTTTCCGTGCCTTCTCCTTACACAATTCTTTTATAAAAAGTTAAGCTAGAGCAAAAACATATTTTGTCATAAACACTCAGTTTAATACTTCTGAAAAGAACCTGAGTTGGGCAAAATACTCACTCTGAAGCCTATGAGCTGTTAGTATATAGCAATGATCGTGGGAGGCAAGAAATGGGAGCAGAAATACTGGTTGTCCCATCATAGAATGTTTTAGTTAACTCTTCAGTAAGTCTACAAGTCACTCCTTGATAAAGTTACTAGTTATATATTTGCTTAATAACCAGAATTTGTGTAGAGTTCCAGCAGAATGTAAAAAGGAGCTTTCATAATATTTTCTAGACAATCTTTCCTTGTTTGGCAAGACAATGTTAACAATACCCTTCTTGTAAAAGGATTAGGTGGTTTAACTTAGTGACAGAAAATCCAATTCCAACTCAAAAAACCTAGATACAAATATCTAAATTAAGCTTATAAATTTAGGAAAACCAGCACTCTGCTTAGTTTTAGCAAAATCAGACATGTCACTGTTTCTCCCTGTAGTTTGTCAGTGAGGAGAGCTGATGGAATCTGAAAACAGTCCAAAGAACATACAGGCTGGAAAATGTTTTCTAACGACAAACTTTTGGCATCCGAGTCCAATTCTTTCTGAGCTCTTTTTCATTGGATCTATGTTTCCATCTCCCATCTGCAGATGAGGCCTGAGCACTCATCTGCAATCCAGAATGTTTTGCTGAGAGCAGGTACCTAAAAAGCCAAAGGGAATTGATGGAAAATAGAAGAAAATTGCTACCCCTGCTTCTTTCTGCTCTGTCTTCAGCATAAATTTACCATCCTTTCAAATGTCTAGAGTGCAATTTATTGGACTATTGTAATTTCTGTATGGTAGATCTCTACAGTATGAGCTAGTCACTATAAAGTTTCTTCGTAGTTACTGGAATTGCTATCAGTGGAGTTTAGGACGTGATTCTTGACATCCAAAAGCAGGAAATTAAACAAATTAAGCCCTAAAAAAATATTTATTTTGCTCCACTGTCAAGGAAAGGAAACTAAACTCTTACCTCAGATGTGGATGTCTACAACACTGGCATTAACATTTAGTGAAATGAATACCACCCCTCAAGGCCATGAAGATGATCAAGAAGTTTAGGAAATCTTGCAGTCAGTGAAACACCTGAAGAGGCCTGGGTTTGGCCAAAGCTCTTTGCCTGGTACTTAGCTTAACCAGTGATTACTCAATGTGTGAGCAACTTACTTGAAAAGAGGAAGTTTGCAAAAATATTCCCTGGGTTTTCACCCTCAAGTGGGTGGTAAAAACAAGCAGACAGTAAACATTCAAGAATCCTAAAACCTGGCTTTACTCCTTCTTTTCCAGTAATGAATTTAGTCACATACTTCTTTTCCAAAATTATTCACTAGCTTTTTACACCCAAAACCTTAATTTATAAGGCATATTTCCCTATGTTAGATAAACCTAAATGTTAAATTCCTACTTCTGTTTTCAACATGGTGGTGTTTTTAAGCTTCTCTCACGTAAGTAAAATAGATGCATTTATATGCCATATGTCTTCTTTCCCATTAAGTTATAAATGTGGTATGACCAAAGTAGAAATAGGAAATGACTTAAGTCCTAACATGTGCTACCTAAATAATTTTAAATGTTGTACAGCCACAAGGAATTGTTTGACTCAGTGTTGCAAGACCTCAGTGCCAGATTTTGTTTGCAGTGTGGGGAAGTTAGGGAGCTATGCCAGAACTCAGTTGTGTTGTATTTGCTAAAACGACTTCATCAGTCTGTGTATCTCCTCCACAAAATCCTCAGATTGCAGCTCTGGTGCTTATGTCATGTCTGATTATTTATTTTGTAAGTAAACAAAGAAGAAGAAAGGCATGTCACTAATAGAAGGCTTAATGTTCACCTCTAAGAAAGAGTGTGGCTCCAAGCACTGACAAGGCTCCACGTGACCCTTCAACTTCTGCCTTTATTCCTGGTTCACAGAAGACCAACAGTGATCAAAAGGTGTTTCTGTCCGGTGTCAACGTGATGACTGGACTTGTACATGTCAGGATATTTTGCAGTCGCTGACATCAGGGTCAAACTTCACAAAGTCACCTGAATAGTCTAAAGATGGGGGAGACATAAGGCTGTTCTACTGTTGCTTTTTTTGAGTGGAAGGAGGGTTTGTTGAGGAAAACACAGCTGTTTAGACAATGAATTCAATGCTTCCTGCCAGAGTCAGTACATCATATGAAGAAAGTAATGAATGCTAAGTAAATGCTGTTGAAGGATTTGATAATCTCAGCAAATCCAACCAGTAGAGACTTTTTGCCACCATGTAAAGTATAGTGTTAACTGTTATTTGTAACAGTATTCATCTCTTTACTGATACATGTGTGATTCATTGGTTTCTACGTGACTGAGTATTACACGCTAGGGGCAGCTGAGTAAGCACGGAAGAGATGGACTCTGAAATCCCATTTACGATTACAGCCCTTTGGCAGTGTGATGTTTTAGTGAAGAGACTGAAAATATGAAACTGCATGCAGATACGTTACGCTGAATGTATATGCTTGACTTTTATGGCCTTGTCCTGTAAGACCTTCACAGTACTTCACTTCATCAGGATGATTAAGGAAGAAAAAAAAAAAAAAACAACCCATACACACACACACACACACACACACATTTACCATAAAATTCTTAATGAGATATAAATAATCTCAGCTCAAGATACTATAAAGGACTACTTAGCATTTTGCTTATGATTTTACATAATTCATCTAAATATAGTTAATTGCAGAGCAGATTTATTTTTGTTGTGTGTGACATTTTCAGACAGTAGCTTGATCACTTTGTTTCATAATGATATCCCACATATCTATTTTGGTGTATCTGTAGAACTTGAAGCAAGTACCTTTTCTATTCTTACATTTCAAAGCTTCTGGTATCTCTTCTATTTATGGCTATGTGATGATAGTGCATGTGTATGTATGTATATATAGAGAGAATATATGTATATGTATAACATGATTGGGTCAGTACTCATGTCAAACTATATTTGAGGGCTAATAATGTCAGTATTAAGGGGGGCTGATCTTTCAGTTTTGCAAGCAGTCTTTTTCTAGCCTCATTCTCTTATGGCTTTCCATTCAAATCTGAAGTCACTGAAGCATATGAGCGTGTGCTTAAATATAATTGTGCATCTAAGTCCATTCTTACTGATCAAATCCCTTAAGGCGATACTCAAAGTTAACCAGTTATGTTACTGAATTGACCCCCTTTGCAGCAGATTATGAGAAATTTGTACTTCCTGAGAGTCCCTCTCCTAGAGACAGATCCACTTAGTAAGAAGAAATGCTCTGATTGAAAGGAGAGAGTCAGGGTGTGTCACTGTAACTTATTTTTAAGGCCAAAAGAAACCACTGTGATTATTTTCCTCCTGCTTGAGTTTTTGTTGAACATTTATTGGATAAAATTCAAAAGAGAACATCTATATAACTTGTTGCAGAACTGAATCAAAGGGCATATTCAGTTAATACAAAAAATAATGGATGCTGGGTGTTTTTTGGGAGATCATCCTGTGAATTGGTGTTACTCAGGGGACATACTAAAGTATATTATATCTTTGTTTAGTGAGGAGGTATATCTCTTAATTTATTACCTTCAAATATCAATATTAAAGTTCTTCAGTGTGATTTCTTAAAAGTATGAGGTGTGTGTAATAATGCCATCATTCACATCTCCATTTTTTCATTCCAGATGAACCATTTGAGCCCACTAACTGATTTCAAGCAAATTTGGAAGAAAGCTGCAAGTCACAAAAATGTCATTTTCACAGATACTTTGACAATAAGCATCTAAAGCAAAGAGAGACTCAGTTAATGTCCCACTGGCAGAAATCCTGGAGGACTCTGGTTCTTACTAGTCATCAGGACATCTATAGAGGGGTTCAGCAATTAGGCAGCAATTACCTCCAGTAATTTCTGCCATTCTTGAAATGTATTTCTTCGTGGCACCAGTGCTTTTTCTGCTGCGTGTCTGGGACTCTTACAAAATAAACTATTTCAAATTGACTTCAAAATTACAGATGGAGTGTTGGACCATACCATACAAAGTGCCAAGCCCATCACTCCTATTAACCGTTCCTTGTTGAACCCCATCTCTCATTTATTCTCACATTATGGTCTCTACTCTGAGGGAACCATCTTTCTATCACAGGCATAGTAAGCATAGAATCATAGAATATCCCGAGTTGGAAGGGACCCATAAGGATCATCAAGTCCAACTCCTGGCACCGCACAGGTCTGCCCAAAAGTTTACACCATGTGACGAAGTGCACAGTCCAATCTCTTCTTAAATTCAGACAGGCTTGGTGCAGTGACTACTTCACTGAGGAGCCTGCTCCAGTGTGCGACCCCCCTCTTGGTGAAGAACCTCTTCCTGATGTCCACCCTAAACCTCCTCTGCCTCAGCTTGACACCATTCCCGCAGGTCCTATCACTGGTGATTAAGGAGAATAGGTCACCTGCCTCTCCACTCCTCCCTCGCAAGGAAGCTGTAGACTGCGATGAGATTTCCCCCTCAGCCTCCTCTTCTCCAGGCTGAACAGGCCAAGTGACCTCAGCCACTCCTCATATGTCTTCCCCTCTAGGCCCTTCACCATCTTCGTCGCCCTCCTCTGGACACTCTCCAACAGTTTAATGTCCTTTTTGTACTGTGGTGCCCAGAACTGCACACAGTAGGTGTGGCCGCACCAGCGCAGAGTAGAGCGGGACAATCATTTCCCTCAACAGACTAGCAATGCCGTGCTTGATGCATCCCAGGATACGGTTGGCCTTCCTGGCTGCCAGGGCACACTGCTGGCTCATATTCAACTTGCTGTCAACCACAACGCCCAGATCCCTCTCTGTGGGGCTGCTCTCCAGTGTCTCATCGCCCAGTCTGTATGTATAGCCAGGGTTGCCCTGTCCCAGGTGCAGGACCCGGCACTTGCCTTTGTTAAACTTCATGTGGTTGGTGATCTCCCAGCTCTCCAACCTATCCAGATCTCTCTGCAAGGCCTTTCCACCCTCATCCGAGTCCACAACTCCTCCAAGTTTGGTGTCGTCGGCAAATTTGCTCAGAACACCTTCTAGTCCTACATCCAAATCATTTATAAAAACATTGAAGAGGACTGGCCCTAAAATGGAGCCTTGAGGGACCCCACTAGTGACCATCCGCCATCCTGATGTGGCCCCATTTACCACAACCCTTTGAGCCCTGCCCGCAGCCAATTGCTCACCCATCGTATGATGGTTTTGTTTAGCTGTATGCTGGACATTTTGTCCAATAGGATGCTATGGGAAACCATGTGAAAAGCTTTGCTGAAATCCAAAAAGATCACATCAGCTGGTTTCCCTTGGTCGACTAGATGGGTGATTTTATCATAAAAAGAAATCAAATTTGTTAGGCAGGACCTACCCCTCATGAACCCATGTTGGCTGGGACCAATGGCTGCATTGTCCCCCATGTGCGCTTCAATAACTTCAAGGATCATCCTCTCCATAATTTTACCAGGCACTGACGTGAGACGGACAGGCCTGTAATTGCTAGGGTCTTCTTTCTTACCCTTCTTGAAAATTGGCACATTTGCCAGCTTCCAGTCTACTGGGACCTCTCCAGATTCCCAAGATCGTTGAAAAATAATTGAGAGAGGTCCCGTGATGACGTCAGCCAGCTCTTTAAGCACCCTGGGATGAATTCTATCCGGACCCATGGACTTGTATGGATCCAGGTGGAGCAGCAAATCCCGCACATGTTCAGGGTTGGTTGGGAGTTTATCATTCCCACCATCACGGTTCTCCAGCTCAGGGCACCCTGGGTCCCGAAGCCCATCATCAGTGTTGAAGACAGAGGCGAAGGAAGGCGTTAAACGTCTCTGCTTTGCCTGTGTCATTGTCTGTGAGGAGACCCTCCCCATCTAGTAGTGGACCTATGTTTTCTTTGGTTCTCCTTTTTCTGTTCACATATCTGAAAAATCCTTTTTTTATTGTCTCCCACAGACATGGCCAGCTTCAACTCTAGTTGGGCTTTGGCCACACGAATTTTCTCCCTACATACACGAACAGCATTCCTGTACTCCTTCCTTGTCGCAAGACCCTCCTTCCAGCAGCCATACACTTTCTTTTTTCGCCTAAGCTCCAGCAGAAGTTCCCTGGTCAGCCAGGCCGGCCTTCTGCCCTGCTTGCCTGACTTCCGATATTTTGGAATCGCCTGATCTTGTGCTTCTAGGAGGCAGTGCTTAAAGATTGACCAGCACTGATGGACGCCAATGCCTTCAAAAGCAGTTTCCCAGGGGACCTTGCTGACTAGTTCCCTGAGCAGCCTGAAGTCTGCTTTTCCCATATCGAGGGCTGAAGTTTTGGTGACAGTTTTCCTCCTGTCACCATATATTTTAAACTCAACCACTTCATAGTCACTATGGCCGAGATGGCCGCCAATTGCCACGTCTCCCACAGGACCCTCTCTGTTCTCCAGCAACAGATCTAGGAGGGCACCTTTCCTAGTTGGCTCTCTTAGCACCTGCACCAAGAAGTTATCATCTAGGTGCTTTATGAACCTCCTGGACTTGCTCGTGTCAGCCGTGTGGTGATCCCAGTTGACGTCTGGCATGAATCTATATCTCCTCTAGACACTTCTTCAATACAGAAAGCATAAATCATTTTTGGGTGGCTATAAGTGCACAGCTATTAGTCTAAAAACAGAAACCTATTAGAGCTTCATTAAAAATTTCAAGTCAAATATTCTATTGGAAGGGTACGCTATAATAAAATCATGTTAATTCCCTTTCTATGGCATCATTGCTCTCAAAGGTTATGTCTGCTGTCTTGTTCATGCCGGTTCTGCTCTGTTATGTGATTATAAAAATAATGTGGTTTTGGTCAATGACTGTGCAGTGTGAAAAATTAGAAATGCATCTGAGAGCAGTGACAAGAATCAAACAGAAATCTTTCTTGCTCCTATGATCTACAGTTTATACTACGTATAAATGTATAAAAACAGCACACAGCAATTACGACAAAAGACACTAATTTGGTAGTGAGAACTTTGACTCCTAAGGATTAGGGAAGGAGAAATGGGCAGAGGGTGGGGGGACAACAGTTCCAGAACTACAGTTCCAGTCAAACTAAAATGTCTCATTTTTCCCCACAGGGAATGTCAGCCAAGCCATCCTTATGCTATTTTCATCTTCCTTCTTACATGCCCTATATGTTTCACTGGGCAAGAGTTGCCATGTGTTATGGCTTGTTTGGCGGTGTCCCTGTGCTGACTGGCCAGCTGGCAGCCAATTCACAGAACGACTTTCCAAAGTGTCCGGGCTCATGCACTGGAGTCTACTTGCCTTCTCCAGCCTGCAAAGTTAATTTAGGCCTCTCCTTTTCACTCTGCTGCCAGTTTTCATAAACAGGGTAGGGACTTCGTGGTCTGAGATTCCTAGTCTGTCAAATTTTGTCTGGATTCACCAACAGGTTCAAAAGTAGCTGTCATCTGTGATAGATGAAGACAGGGCACAATCACCCAAGTTCTGTTTCCCCTGGAAACTGATCTTTGAAAAAGAACAGGTTACCCCTATTTGGTGTTTCGCTTTTTTAAACTAAATATATTTGCCAGTGCTATGATGCAATAAATATGAACAATCATGCAACCTTTAAAGTCACACATGGTTAAATTGTTCTTGCAAGGAACAGTGTGATGTTAAAGTCAAACAATGTATAGGAGTGGTCGCTGAATTTTCCAAACTGTAAATGAAACCCTTTTTAGCACTGAGGAATAATATATAACTGCATCTAAATGTGCTCCCTTTTATGTCAATAGGATATTTATCCTTTGTTTTAAATAGAGACAAAGTCTCAAATGCAGTAATTATGGAGCAGTAATTTATTTATTATTAATTATTGTTACTTACCAGTAGTTAAGATGGAATTCTGTCAGAGAACAAAAACTCATCTATCATGACATTTCTTAAAATAATATATTTTTTCATATTTTATACTTAAAATAACATGGCATACCTTTGCATCAACGTCAAGTACAACTTAACAAGTAATACTTCACTGTTAAGCAGTTGCATATCTTCTAAAAGACTGTCATTATTTGGCAGTGGGGTAAAAGCATATGTACCTTAAAGCCTAAGTAGCTGGATGGAATAGGACAACCTGTGAGTACATTGGCCCGTTCAACTTTTTATGAATTTTGTGTCTTAGACATATTGTAGAGCTCATAATAAAAGAAGTGTAATTTTAGTAATTTGAAAGATGACTAAACAGTGACCCAGAGGTGGCAGAGCTGTTCTTCTTGTAGCCATATTGGAAGCTCAACACGTGAATCTGAATAGGCGTGCTGTCGGAAGCATCATATCCTCAGCCTCACACAGGGCACCTTAGTTTCTTTACACCAAGTGTGCCTATCGCAGAGATTGCAGGTGTGACCGTATTTGTATTTGAGCGATCAGCTTATTTAGAGCACTGTTTCTAGTCATTTTCTGTCTGATAAATGCTTCAGACTTGTGATCTCATCTCCTGACTCTAACTTGACATCCTGATCCCGTGTGCTAGCTTTTGACACTTTGCTTTCTTCCCACTCATAGTTCCTGACCTTAATCATCTGGCAGGACCATCTAATTCCTGCCTTCCTTATGCCTGTTCTAACCATTAAACTGTGTTCCCCAACACGGTATTGTGTGATTAGTCTCCAAGAAAAAAAGAAAAAGAAAAAAAAAAAAAGGTTATTTTTTGCAGGCTAAATGGAAAATCAGAGTTTTAAAATTACTTCTGCTGTCCTCTTACAGGATACAGTTGCTCTGGGTGAAATGTAACTGAAAAATGGTCCATTTAAATAATCTATTAAGAAATATCAGAAAGATTTAAATCTAAATGTCTACATCTGTTAGTGCTGTTGAGATATTTCTTTAGCACCCGCTCAGCAGGGGGGGAAGAAGACTTACAGAATTCAGAAGTTAGTAAGAAAGGAGAAGTTTTGTTTTCATTCTGACTAGATCAGAAAATTATTTTTATTTCTTGTACAGTTTAAAGAAATGTTTGAACAAGTGGCTTCTCCAGATGAAAAATATCTCTTGGTAGTACAGATATTAGCTTTGTTTCTGTTTTTTTCACCTTTCTGAGAAAGGATTCATGCCTGAAAATATTAATAAAATAAGGCTTATCATGACTTGCTTTTGGGCCATTTGTCATTTCAATCCTTAGACCTGAGTGACAAACATATGGTGTGTGTATGGTGTGTGTAGGGTGTGTGGGTGGGTGGGGGGGGTGGGAGGGAGGGATAGGGGGCGTCTTATGCTGCCCATAAATTCTACTGCAGGTGACTACATTTATTACTGGCACTAGGGTTTTGTATTAAAATAAAGCTTTAGATTAGAAGTTGGTTATTTTGGGGGAGGGTTTTGGTTTTTTATTTGTTTGTTTAGGGACACAATATACAAAAAGTGTAACTCACCAGTGCATCCTATACATGCAAGGAGAGAATTGTTCATTCCCTTGGAAGCAACTATTTTTTTTTTTTCAGGGAGAGAAATTCCCCCAAGACATTTTACTGAATCAAGCAAGAGAACAGTAAAATACTCAGAGCAAAGAGCTGGGATCCTGACACCAAAGAAGATGATGTTGAGTGAAGTAGATAGTTAGGCAGAGAGGTCCAGAGTAAAAAATCCCTTGTATCCCAAGAGGACGAGGTAGAGAAAGCCTGAAAGGGAAGACATGCCCTGACAGTACACAGTGAGTGGGGAGACAGTTGTGTGGGAATCCTTTTGCTTCATGTTCTTTTCTCCCTAGTCAAATGGAATTTCCTTTCCTTAAAAAGTTATTCTTTTTATTTTTTTATATTTAATAATGCTTGCTTTCTGAATTTAAAAGCCTTTCTTATTTTTGGTGGGCTTACTATAAAGGAATAGGCTAGTCACTTCCAAAATACTGATGGATGCATTTTCAAACCAGCTGTTAGTAACTCATTACTTTATGCCAGCTGATACTGGAAGAGCAGGCACAGTTCCAAGTCAGGATGCAAGAGAGAAGACAAAAATGAGTCTCTTAAGCCTCATTCCTCTCTCCTTTCCCTTTGTAAGGAAGGATACCATTCAGGTTAAAACTGACCAAAACATGGAAAGCTGCAAGTGCACTACAAGTTGTAGAATACCACCAGCCTAAATACCAAGATGGTAGTGGCAGTAACCATTCAATTCCCCTGCTGCTTCCTCTGTCTTTGGAGGCACTGGGATGTCTGAATGACTGCCTCACATATGAAAGAGGAAGGAGATTAGTGACAAAAATCTTGCTGGTGGAAGTATAGAAGGTTTTGTTTGTTTGTTTGTTTGTTTGTTTTTTAATTATTCTTTTGTTCGATTTCTCCCTTGCAGGTGGTTCTGTGACAGTAAATAAGAAAGATCTGTATGGAGACTACAGAAATCTGGCCTCTTAAATCATCATTGAAAAAAAAAGAGATTTGGGAATCTAAATCTAATAGATGTTACATAGGTCTTTTTTGTTTCCACTTTTTCCAAGGAATTAAGACATCTAAAGTGCTGTGAAATGTGTGTTGTGTTTTTTTTCTCCTCCAGTATGTGTTTTGTATCCCTCTCATGGGTTTCAGTGTCTAACAATTATATGTTCTTTTCAGTCCTAACTTACAGAACTTGGATTCCAGGCACTTGAGTCATCCTGGTGCTTTGTAATAATCTACCCAGTTCAGGGTGGCGGGGCAGTGTATGTGGAGGGAGTGCTAACTGCCACATGCAAGTAAAACTTGGAATTTAACATAATCATTATTTGACATAATTAGATTTTCCAGTAACCATGAATTAGCTAACAGCAGGTCATATTTAATCGAATATTTTAAAAGGAGTATACTTGAACATTTTATTGGCTAATGTCACTATATTTAAGTGTCTGTCAGTATTTTCATTAGGAACCATATTTTGGAAAATGGAGTTTAATTAAACAGTAGCTCAGCTGCTCTAAATTTTGAGAGCTGGCATGCAGGCTAGATAGAAAATATTTTACAACATAATTATGGCCCCAGAGGAACTGAAGCAAACAGACAGGACTTTCACCTAAGTTCTCAAAGTACACCTGTCAAGAGCAAAATCTAAAGAAGCTGAAGTGAACAAGGGAAGAGTTTTTTGTTTTGTTTTGTTTTCATGTAGCTTAATAGAAATTACAATGTAATCAGCTGGAAGGTGAAAAGAGTTTAAAAAGCAAAAGCAAAATTACACTGCCTTGATTTTTGAAGAGGAGGGAGAATGTATTGTAACAGGTCTTCCTCTGCTCCCCAGAAACACCAGATCTGTTAAGTAACTGCAAATATATGCAGCCAGCGCTTTATAAGCATGTGCAATCAGAGTGTAAAATTCATAAAGAAGTCAACAGGAGAAGTGGCATATAAATTTTGTTGCAAATATATCTTCAGGGATATGTGGAATTATTTAATAACCTCTTGATATAATGCTGGCACTTGCAATGGAAGAGGAGAGGGCCAATTTTAAGCATCGGAGGTTATTTTTAAGCCGTATCATCAGCCAGTGTATGCAAGGTCCAAACAAAAAGTGCTAAAAGTAGGAAAGAAGAAGCTGTTCTGTAATTGTACTGTATGGCAGTTCAACGTCCCGTCTTGGAAGTTAATTAAAAAGTCATTTACATTCCTCCATGAACAGGATTGAACTTCCAATACCAGTAAATGAGGCATGTCATCACTGCCTGGTATATTTCATACCCACCTTCAGTTCATTCAATTTCCAAAGCATATAATTCTTTCTCAAGTTTCTTCAGTGACTCTAAAAGACCAATACAGTACTGAGGACTACTGCAGCACAGATGTTCTGTCAGTGCAGATGCTAGAAGAGTGGTGAATTGGTAAGATGCACAGAGAACTAAAGGTGAATTATTTCAAGCATATGGATGAAATCTCCTGCCAGACAAGGATGTTAAGATAGATGATATGAACATGTGCGAGAAAGGTTTGTAGTAGGAAAATGTCTGAAATAGAGCCTGACTGAATAGGTATAGATCGCAGGTGTATGGTTTTGTTTTTCTGGTTTTGTTTTTAAAAGAGTGTGATAGAAATGGCAGAGGTTTAAAGAGTGTGTTTTTTGTTTGCTTGTTTGTTTTTCTTTTTAACAACAACAACAAAAAATACAGATTGTGGTCAATTGTGACAATAAAATAATAAACTTAGTTCTAGGGAGCATAGGACTGGATGCAAAATAACAATAATAATAATAAAAAACCCTCAGCAACAGTATGCATATTCTGATATGACGTGTTTAATTTTCACTTCAAATTTGTTCCAATTTTTTTTTTTTTTTGGTGGTAATTTTAACTGGTGATCTGTTCTGTCAGATTTTGTATTTCCTGGCTTTCTAGCTCTAGCGATCTGCCTGATTGGGTTGTCCATACTTCACTGAAAGATGTCTTTTTGTTTTTGTTCTTTCCCTTCCACAATCCTTTTGTCATCTCATTGACCCGAAGTTGCAGTTTCCAGCTGTGCCCAGCTGTGTAAAGATGTGTAGGAGAATTCTCTTCTTTGTTTGCTCACCAGATTCACAGCTACCCACGGTTGCTGCTAAATTTCTGAAGATTCTTCTAGTCATTCTACAAGTAGTGGCCTTGCTTTGTCCATAGTTAGCAAGAAACCTAGCTGGACAAAAGCTCTCTTCCTCAATTTCAGTCACTTCCCCTCAAAGCATAATGATACTTACTGCCAGTCAAGGCATGTTAGATCCTGGCAGGCTCCCTAGAGAATTTGCACTTCAAAGTGTCTGCAGTGGGTTATGAGAGGTGTGAATGAAGATGAGTAGAAGACATTGCAGTCCCGCCACAGTATCAAACTATAGTATTTTTTTTTTCTGTGCTATGAGTAATTTGATAGAATTGTGCAAGTACCGTCAGAGTAGACTAAATTTCTGTTTCCAGGTGATCTGAAAATATGCATATCTGATATTCCTCAATGTTCGACTGCAGCCAAAACTGGTAGATGCTAGAAAGGAAGATTTGACAAATGGTGGAGTCAAGAATAAATGAGTTCAGGGGTCCAGAGAACAGAATGGAAAAGAATTTTCTTGTGAAGAAATCAGGTAACTTAGTTGCAGCTCTGTGACTTGCTTACTAGCCAAATTTCTCTTTTTTTTTTTTCTTTTCTTATTTTTTTTTTATTTGTATGGCTCAACCAGGGAGAGTTTATGATCAAATTGAATTGTATACCGCTCACCAGTACACAGTTATTATCATTCATAACTCAGAATGGGATGTTTCCTAAGCATTCTTTTTTTTTTTTTTTTTTTTGTGACTGAACGGAAAAAGCTCTCAAGTAGGAAAAATAGGAGCAGGAAAGCATGGCTAAGCTGTAAGAATTAACATATTAAGGAATAACACTTGTAATTTTTTTTCAGGAATTCAAAGAAACATCCAGCTCTTCCACCTCCCTCTCCTTTCTTCTGATGCTAAACTTCATTCCTTCACTATCCACTTTTCTTTAGTTGTGCCTTGATTGGCTTTATTTGCAGGAGAATTACCTTAACACAAGTAAGATGGTTTTGCTGCTGAATGAAGGGATCCCCATAGGCACCTTTCCATAACGTGCATCATCTACCACAGTTCTTCAGCTCATTTGGACCTTCCTTAAGTTTTTGTGAATGGATCTTAGGCAGAGATTCTCTCAAGCATTGAAGGATCTAGTATGCACACTCACATGATTCCTCAGCTCTTAACTTGCTGCTACACTCTGGGCCATTATTTGAAAACAAATAGCCCTGTTTCCTCTGCTTCCTAAACTAAACAGACGATAAGAAAGAAGCAGGAGTAATGATGGAAGCTCAAGGTATCAGGGGCCAACAAAGAGGACATCAATCCTCTTAAAGAGAGAAGCCTCAGTTGTTCTATTATGATTTTGAAACTAATCATAACAATTCAAGCTTAATCCCATAGTTGGTAGGGTGGGGGCCTTTGTTTATAATGTGACATTTGATTTCCTTAACAATGTCTCTGGCATTTTGCATTAAAATTTCACCTATGTGAAGTGTACTGAAATCTGTCTGACATTTATTTACTCTTTATGTTTGAAAAAAAAAAATCCATCAGGGAACTGTTTAAAAAAAGATAGTATTGCAACAGCTTTCTCTGAAATGAATAGGATGAGATAGCTTTTAGAATTGTACCGTGTTTGCTTTTTTTTTTTTCTTCTTAAATTAGATTTTGGATCTCTTGTCAAGTAAAATAATGTGAGATTATTCCGAGAAGAGCTCTTTTTTTTTTTTTTTTTTTTTAAATTAGAATTCAAGAGGGAAAACCTCTAACAACTTTAAATTACACCATCCCAGGCCAGCACCCTGATCTTTAAATGAAATGCTTATAAAAATTTAAAGTGCTCTAGTAATTTTAAACCAGTGTATGCTGCAATGCCCAGAACCCTGATTGCCTCCAAATTTCACTTCCAATAAATTTAAATTGCTTTGTGCAATGCAGAGTGATTTAAAATTATTGGAGTGCTTTAAATTCCATACCGAAGTGCCTATAAAATTTGAAGTCCTCCAATAATTTTAAATCACTTCATGTTGTACTGTGATTTAAGCCTATGTGAAAACAAAGGTCCAAGCATCCTATGCTTTAATTTGTAATGATAAACAACATTGGAAAAATGGCAGTTAAAGATGTATATGAAACATGCCACTTCTCAGTGAACTAACTGAAATAGAGATGTCAAATATGAGAAGGAAGCATTCAAAGACAAAAGTTAAGCTGCTTTTGTACCTCTTTACTCTGTGCTGATGCAGCCTCACCTTTGAGTCTTTTGTGCAGGTTTGGGTGCCGTAATGTAAGAAGGACATAAAACTACTAGAGAGTGTCCAAGGGAGCCTTCCTTTGGAGATGAGAAGGGTCTTTCATATGAAGATGGTGAAGGGTCTGGAGGGGAGGACGTATGAGGAGCAGCTGAGGTCCCTTGGCTTGTTCAGCCCCGAGCAGAGCAGGCTGAGGGGAGGCCTCATGGCGGCCTGCAGCTCCCTCACGAGGGGAGCGGAGGGGCAGGCGCTGAGCTCTGCTCTCTGGGGACAGCGACAGGACCCGAGGGAACGGCATGGGGCTGGGACAGGGGAGGGTCAGGCTGGGTGTTAGGGAAAGGTTCTTCACTGAGAAGGTGGTCAGGCACTGGGACAGGCTCCCCAGGGCAGTGGTCATAGCACCCAGCCTGCTGGAGTTCAGGAGGCATTTGGACAACGCTCTCAGACACATGGACACATGGTCTGATTTTTGGTTGGTCCTGTGTGGAGCCAGGGGTTGGATCCAATGATCCTAGTGGGTCCCTTCTAACTCAGGACATCCTATCATTTTGTGATTCTGTTAAGATAAAAGGGTAACTTTTTTTTTTTTTTTTTTTTAAGTGAGAACTACTTCCATAGCACAGGTCCTTTGGAGTGTGAGATTAGGAAAGTTTGTGAATATACATGATTGAAATTATTCACCTTTGTCACAACTGTAATTAATATAGATGACTGCTATTCAATAATCTGACATTATGCACACTACTGAGTGGGAACACACCTGAAAGATGTGTCAAGGCAACGCATCCACGTTATTTGGAATATGTTACACATGAATGAAGCCAAATTCTACTCTTAATTACACCACTGTACGTTCAGAGGTGCTTTCTTCACTTTAGGATTTGCTTTGAAAAGTACTTGGTAATCTTACAAGATAAAGTATATCTTAAAAGACGGTATCTTTACAGGATAGTTTCCTGAATTCTCTTTTGTATCTTGAGCAGGTTTTTGTCATCTAGTGAGCCAGGAAATAAGTAACAATAATAACAGTGTTAACAGTGACTCATATTAATGCTTTGGCATTTTGTATCTATTATATCTTACATGGGCAACACTTTCCAAAAACATACAGTGTTAGCTTAGCTTGGCTTCCAGGGAATTTCAAAGGGAGTTTTCTCTTTGTGGAGGTAAAGAATGTTGGTTATTTGCATGAATATTCTTTGAGGGATAAAAATCTTGTGGCATTTTTTTCTTTCTCCAATGAGAAATATAGCAAAATCAATTGAATGAAGAAAATAATCATATGAAATAGAACTAAAGTACATCTTCATGCATAAATTGAGTCAAAATGGTTATAGTTGTTTGAAGTCGTCAAAGATACTATTATTTTACGACCCATAAAGAAGTAGCTTAGTGTTTAATCTACTCCCCTGTAATAGGTTTCTTTTTTTTGTTTTGTTTTGTTTATGCACCAAATAACACACTCAAAACTAATGCAATAAATGGCATAACCTCAATTAATTCATTAGAGGAATTAACTTTTTGTTTATAGGCATAACTTCACCTGACACAGGAATTATAATAGAGATATATCATTAGTTACTTGGGATCACACTATTAGTCTGAGGAAAAACTTAGAATCTTTTTACAAATGTGTAAAAGGAATTTTACATAGGCAGAATGGAAACACCAACAGAAAATGGAAAATCAGCACCATTCTAGTGGAATAAGTAAACCAACTTTATTATCTCTAGAAATCCTATGGACACATCTGAGAATTATACTTGAGCCGTAACATAAATTGAGGTTAAGGGTCCAGTCACTTTTTTTTCTTGGCTAGACAGTGCTAAGAAGGCTGTCCTGCCCGTTCTCTACTTCTAGGCTGTGTGTTCCTGGTAGTGAGGTGGCAATTGTCTTTGACTGTGCTGTAGATTTAAATGACAGTAAAGCTTTGTTTCATCTCAAATGCAGTTTATTTCATTGGTTGGTGACCTCAATAATCATTCCTTCCTAGGCTAGGAGGCTGTGAATTTCTAGGATATGACTAAGCCAGACAGGTGACAAAGTACATCTTTTGGCAATGTAAGATGCATCTGACCCTGTTGTTTCTTTTACTCTTTTGTGCCTTCTGAGGTGTGCGGGTACAACATTCTGAACTAAACAGAATAACTGCTCACAGGTAAATAAGAACAGCATTTTAATTTAATTTAATTTTATTTTTTGAAGCTGTCAATGGCACTGTGAGAAATGTACAGCCTTTCTTTTGTTTCAGAGTAATTTTTTACCACTAGTAAAATTCAACTTCAGGTGAAAGGGCTACTAGCATTTGTTGTTTAACTGACTAAGAACATTTGTATTTAATGAAACAGAGAAGCAAATTTTGGATATAACGGCATTACCTAAGAGTGGATAAAGATAACTAAATACACCAAAACTTTTTTGTTTACTGTTTGTCTTTAGAATGCTGTGCGGTTACCATGAGCATCTTTTTTTTTTTTTTTTTTAGTTCTCAGCTAAGCACCACACAGGCACTTGCTTACTGTCTCCCACAATCAGACCGGGCAAAGAATAGAAGAAGAAAACCAAGAAAACTTATGGGTTGAGATAAAGGTAGTTTGATAAGGAAAGAGGCAGAAAAGCAAAGCAAAATGATTGATGTAAAGACTGCGACTCACTACCTCTGAGCAACAGACTCAGGCAGTCTTTGAGCAATGGCTACCCACCAAGCACTTCCTCCCGCCCCCCCCCCCCCCCCCTTTTGTTGTTGTTGTCGTTGTTGTTTCTTTTGCTGAGCACAGTGTTGTATGGCATAGAATATCCCTTTGGTCAGTCAGGGTCAGCCATGCAGGTTGCATCCCTTCCCAACCCACCCCCAGCCTACTTGCTGTGGGAGCAGAGTGGGGAAAAAGAAGATAAATCCTTGGTGCTGTGAAAGTACTGCTCAACGTTAGCCAAAACACTGCTGTGTTATACACTATTTTAGTCACAGATTCAAAACAGTACCATATGGGCTGCCGGGAAGAATAGTCAATCCATCCCAGCCAGATCCAGTACAGTTTTGTAAAAATATTTTCCCTTGTTCTTGCATTTCTTTTGAGCCCCTTTTGGCTATCTGAGTTAAAATGAATGATAAATCAAAATGTGCTATTTGCCCTGAAATTAAGATTTTATAGGGCTCCGTTATGTGTATGCTTAACCATTTCCTTCTGTGCTTCATAAATAAAAGCAGTGCTCTCTGTAACTCAGTCTTTCAAAGTTCTCTTTGCTGTGTTGGTAAATTAGAAAATGGTCAAAAAGTGAACACAATGTTAGAGCTTTAAATTTTAAAGAGGTTTAAAACATATAGTATTTATGTAATGGGAACATGGAATTGAGAAAATGTAAATCCCCAGGGTATGGCTGAAAACGGAGTTTTGAATGGGGGTCCACTTATCAAAATTATTTCTACCTGATTCTCAGCTCACATCTCAGCTGCATCTTTTTGCTGGTGCCACTGTTGAATAAGTAGCAAGTGTTGCAGGGCTAGGGAGCGAATGCCGATCTTTCGCATTTTCTCAAAAGTTTAGCTATTGCTGGCTTCTGAAATACACATTTAGTGATGTTCTTATGATAAGGGCTGGGGAAAAAGCCAGTCTTTGGACTTGTGGGAAGCCTTTACCAGCTTCCATGAGCAGGTCTGATGGAAGAAGGCAAAATGGCACTGTTGTATTTCCTCTGTGCAGGATGAAAAGCCTGGGGAATCCCATTCAGCAGCAGCTGTGTGAACCTAAAGTGCATCCATCTGAAGCTCTTGCCAAACTTCTGCCATCCTACACTGAAAGCTTCACACTGGATAGAGGAGATGATATTTAGGAAGGAGATATCTATATGTGTTAATAAGAGGGTAAGAGGAGGGAAGGCATTTATGTCCCTGCATTCTTAAAGCACAAAAGCAGCATTACATTTAACTGAGTTTAAAGTGTCTGGTTGAAAGTAAATTCAAAAGTATTCTTTTCCTGAAGTATTCAAGATGTTATTCTGAACCACAGAAGGAACCTGAAGAAAACTCATTGCACAAGATGTTGGGCAGGTTGGAGGTCTTTAAGAAAAGTTTGGGCAGAGCATTGAATGAAAAAAACATCCAAGTCGTGGCACATTAGCAATGAGTAAATCCCACAGGTTTGGACAGGACAGAACCTTTCTCTCTCTACACATGAGAGGCCCACTGAGAGAAGGCAGAGGAAGGAGAGGATGATTTAAGTAGTAATTTGTGGGAAGACTGTGATGACTTCTTGCATCTTCCTAAGAGTCACCTGGTGTCAGATACTGTCAGGGGATAGCCTTGGACTTGATAAGCCACAGGAGGACCCACTGTAGTGTCATTGCCAGTCTTTTATCTTTTGTAATGTCGTTAGTAATTTAGTTTACTATCACTTGCAGATGTACAGCATCTAAAACTACTCAGTATGTGATGGGCACACTGAGCATACATCATTCTCTTCTGTTTTTCTGCTATATACAAAAGACTCAGATTAGTGATTCCCATTTCTTGCAATATTCCTTCTTAACCCTTCTCCCCATCTTCATATTCAGTCATTATTCATCTCTCTAGAAATACTAATATGTCTAACTATACTAATGTATCTAACTATGCTAATATATATTATTAGTTTTGTTCCTCTGTTTGCTTATGGAGCAATTCTAATCCTTGTCCAGCTTTCTTTCTTGTTGACTCTTGTGTTTGCTATTTCTGTTTTGTTTCATGAGCAACTTCAAATGTTAAGGCTGAAGGAGTAGTAGTAAAAAGCCAATGGAAAATCTCCTTAAATCCCAAAGTTGGATAACTTTTCTGAAATTCTCAGAAATACTTTTTTTCTGTCTTTCAGTTAGATATATATCATTTATCGTGGTGCTATGCCCTGGATCTAAATTGTCCAAGGCTTAATCAGCAGCCTGTCGTGGAATTCTACGAAAAGCCATTTGAAAAAATACATCCTCATAAGTTACATTGTGAGCACATAATGGCAAGCAGAATGTTAACAGCTTCTGTTATACAGCTTTTCCAAAGCACCAATTTGGCTGTTAACATGGGATCCTGCCTTAAATCAGCCCCTGAATATTATTCCACATCTTTTGACTGCTACTGTAGATTTCTTCATTGTGCATATGCAGAAGGTTTTATGGCAAATTCTTGCTTTTAGAATTATGTTTGTCCAGAAATTACGTTGCAGCATAGCACAGACATATTAAACATTCTAAGCAGCAGTCATTGCATCTGTCATTTATTCCCGGCTCTATCTTCAAGATGCTTTCCTTTCTAAAAGTACTTAATTTTCAAATACTGAACACAGAAAACAACCTCTAGCACAGAGGTACAGAAGAAATATTTCTAAAGGCTGTTTATTCAAATAATAGAATTTGTTAAAAGTAAGAATAGGAATTAGCCTGTTGTTGTTTTGTTTTGTTTTTCTTTAAGGCTCTGCTGAGTACATTAACTGTCTTGCCATTCTTTATGATTGGCATGACGCAGCACAAGGTCATGAACATAACAAGACAAATAGACTTTAGAGATGGTCAACCTTTATTTTGTGAAATTCTAGACACTTAGAATTATACTTAAACTTGACATTTTGGAGGAATTTTTCTTAAACCTGACATTTTGGTGAACTGCTCTCACAACACATTATATCTTTTGTTATCCAAAAATATCTCGGTGGCCTGAGTCCTAGCAGCTATCTCCCTGCTTGACTAAGCAATATTTTTATAGTTACCAGGGGTTGTACTGGGATAATTCTTGCATTACTTCACCTGTTTTTCAGTCTAAAGCTGTAGCTGAACTTCATGTAATGTTAAAGTTGCAAGCAATATTAGTTTTTTTTATATATATATATATATATAATTTTGTAGAATGAGTGAGAATTTTGTATTTAAAATTTCATAAGTATGACTTGTGATTGCAACAAATAGCACCCCTTGTTGCCAGGTGAAAATCTACACGGGTAAGAGGAAGAACAAGAAGTATCATGTTGTTGATACTTTGCCAAGAGTAAGCAATATTCCTGAACAAATTTTAGAGG